>NC_064617.1:974335180-974638210 GCF_023898315.1 Schistocerca nitens | reverse complement strand
TGAAGACGACACGTCTCCATTCGTCCCTCCATTCACGCCTGTCGCGACACCACTGGAGGCGGGCTGCACGATGTTGGGGCATGAGCGGAAGACGGCCTAACGGTGTGCGGGACCGTAGCCCAGCTTCATGGAGACGGTTGCGAATGGTCTTCGCCGATACCCCAGGAGCAACAGTGTCCCTAATTTGCTGGGAAGTGGCGGTGCGGTCCCCTACGGCACTGCGTACGATCCTACGGTCTTGGCGTGCATCCGTGTGCGTCGCTGCGGTCCGGTCCCAGGTCGACGGGCACGTGCACCTTCCGCCGACCACTGACGACAACATCGATGTACTGTGGAGACCTCACGCCCCACGTGTTGAGCAATTCGGCGGTACGTCCACCCGGCCTCCCGCATGCCCACTATACGCCCTCTCTCAAAGTCCGTCAATTGCACATACGGTTCACGTCCACGCTGTCGCGGCATGCTACCAGTGTTAAAGACTGCGATGGAGCTCCGTATGCCACGGCAAACTGGCTGACACTGACGGCGGCGGTGCACAAACGCTGTGCAGCTAGCGCCATTCGACGGCCAACACCGCGGGTCCTGGTGTGTCCGCTGTGCCGTGCGTGTGATCATTGCTTGTACAGGCCTCTCGCAGTGTCCGGAGCAAGTATGGTGGGTCTGACACACCGGTGTCAATGTGTTCTTTTTTCCATTTCCAGGAGTGTACTTACAATAACTATCCAGTAGGTCATGAGCTGTGCCACTATGAAAGTCTGTAATGCTATCCAACTGGCAAACACAAAAAATGGGGTCAGTGCACGAATGTTCGAACTTAAGTAAACCCGCTGCTGAAGCTCTGGAGAGGGAAAGTTTGCATCCATTTGGCGGCACCATAATCATTTGTGGCAGCACTCCCATGCCACAGAGGGGATAGTAGAAAATGCAGCAGCATAACTGGCGGTGTGCGTATTTGAAAGTGTGGCCGACTAGATAACGGCCGATACTGCCATTTGTATTTGATATTGGAGTACGTTTGCACTTGGCCAAATTGATGGTATAAATATTTCTCTTTTCAATCACTGTTGTCACTGTTAGTGATATCAGTTGTCTCTTTATCCTTATGTGATTAGCAAAGACAAATTGAGTTTGACTTAAACTTTTGATGTTGAGCAAGTAGCAGGTTTAACAGTATGTTGCTGCTGATATAACTGAAAATAAATATACCATTAAGAAATTATTTTGCCCTTTTTTCTTCTACTGAGGAGGTAACATACCATTTTTATAAGATAATCTGGTTACTATATCAACTTTAGAACTGACCGTGTGATTGTACACTTCGTCGCATTGAGAGAACAGCAGCACATCTTCCTTGTAGCCTCCATACCGTTGCTGTTCCCTCACAGTTTTTGCCAGGCATATATATTTTCGTATTCTCATAATAATTAATATTAATTAATAATAATAATTAATAAAAGACTTGAAAAAGTAATAGAGGAGAATCTCGGCGAGGAGCAGTTTGGCTTTAGACGGAATACGGGCACCAGAGATGCAATAGGACTCCTACGAATCTTGGGAGAAAGGTTTATTGAAAAAGGAAGAGACCTGTATATGTGCTTCATCGATTTAGAAAAGGCATTTGACAATGTGGTTTGGGACAAGCTGGCGACTATTATGAGGGAAAAGAGAGTGGACTGGAAAACCAGAAGACTTATAAACTCATTATACCTTAATCAAAAAGTTTCAGTTAAAGTGAGAGGAGAAAGTACAAACTGGATCAGACTAGGGAAAGGAGTAAGACAAGGATGCTGTTTATCACCTACTCTTTTCAACCTGTACTTGGAAAATATGATTGACCAATGCTCATTAGATGACAAAGGAGTAGAAATTGGAGGAAGAAGAGTAGGATGCTTGAGATTTGCTGATGACATGGTCCTTCTAGCCACAGGGGAAAAAGAATTACAGGATTTGGTGGACACCATTGCAACTAACGGAAAAAAATATGGAATGAGAATTAACACAAATAAAACAAAAGTATTGGCAATAGGAGGAAATAAGGAAATAAAAATTGTGCTGAATGGAGAAACACTAGAACAGGTGCAAAATTTTTAATATCTTGGAAGCAGGATAGACACCGACTGGAAGTGCACCACAGAAATTAAAACAAGGATAGCAATGGCAAAAGAGGCGTTTTATAAGAAAAGGAGAATCTTCTGCAGCGGTCTGGACAGAGAACTCAGAAGGAGACTCATAAAATGTCTTGTATGGAGTGTTCTTCTATATGGCGCTGAAACATGGACTATGAGGAAAAAAGATAGAGAAAGGCTGGAGGCTTTTGAGATCTGGACATGGCGGAAGATGGAAAGAATAAGTTGGATGGACAGAGTAAAAAATGAAGAGGAACTGAAAAGAGTGGGAGAGAAAAGACAGTTACTAGATGCAATAAAGAGAAGAAAAAGAAATTGGATTGGGCATATATTAAGAAAGAATGACGGACTGATAAAAACAGTTTTAGAAGGTTATGTAGAAGGGAAAAGGAAGCAAGGAAGGAAGAGATTCCAGATACTGGATGACATGATGGACGGTACAGCATACAGCAGCCTTAAGAAGGAAGCAATGGATCGCAGAAAATGGAGAGGCAAAGGACCTGCTAATATAGCAGATAACTGATGATGATGATGATTCTCATCATATAGTTAAAATATGTTTCAGATTATTACACATTTGATAGCCACTCCATTTTGAAGTAATCAATCATGGAAACAAAATGGTTCTTGTTCCTTAAGAAAGTTATCTACAGCTAATGAAAGATTAATGATATGAATATAATAGAGGGAAACATTCCACGTGGGAAAAATATATCTAAAAACAAAGATGATGTAACTTGCCAAACGAAAGCATTGGTATGTTGATAGAGACACTAACAAACACAAACACACACACAAAATTCAAGCTTTCGCAACCCACGGTTGCTTCATTAGGAAAGAGGGAAGGAGGATGTGGGTTTTAAGGGAGAGGGTAAGGAGTCATTCCAATCCCGGGAGCGGAAAGACTTACCTTAGGGGGAAAAAGGGACAGGTATACACTCGCGCGCGCGCACACACACACACATATCCATCCACACATATACAGACACAAGCAGACATATGTAAAGGCAAAGAGTTTGGGCAGAGACGTCAGTCGAGGTGGAAGTACAGAGGCAAAGATGTTGTTGAATGACAGGTGAGGTACGAGGGGTGGCAACTTGAAATTAGCGGAGGTTGAGGCCTGGTGGGTAATGGGAAGAGAGGATATATTGAAGGGCAAGTTCCCATCTCTGGAGTTCTGATAGGTTGGTGTTAGTGGTAAGTATCCAGATAACCCGGACGGTGTAACACTGTGCCAAGATGTGCTGGCCGTGCACCAAGGCATGTTTAGCCACAGGGTGATCCTCATTACCAACAAACACTGTCTGCCTGTGTCCATTCATGCGAATGGACAGTTTGTTGCTGGTCATTCCCACATAGAATGCATCACAGTGTAGGCAGGTCAGTTGGTAAATCACGTGAGTGCTTTCACACGTGGCTCTGCCTTTGATCGTGTACACCTTCCGGGTTACAGGACTGGAGTAGGCGGTGGTGGGAGGGTGCATGGGACAGGTTTTACACTGGGGGCGGTTACAAGGGTAGGAGCCAGAGGGTAGGGAAGGTGGTTTGGGGATTTAATATGGATGAACCAAGAGGTTACGAAGGTTAGGTGGATGGTGGAAAGACACTCTTGGTGGAGTGGGGAGGATTTCATGAAGGATAGATCCTGCCCTGAAATGAGATCCATCCATTTACCAACTGACCTGCCTACAATGTGAAGCTTTCTATGTGGGAATGACCAGCAACAAACTGTCCATTCGCATGAATGGACACAGGCAGACAGTGTTTGTTGGTAATGAGGATCACCCTGTGGCTAAACATGCCTTGGTGCATGGCCAGCACATCTTGGCACAGTGCTACACTGTCCGGGTTATCTGGATACTTCCCACTGACACCAACCTATCAGAACTCTGGAGATGGGAACTTGCCCTTCAATATATCCTCTCTTCCTGTTACCCACCAGGCCTCAGCCTCCGCTAATTTCAAGTTGCCGCCCCTCGTACCTCACTTGTCATTCAACAACACCTTTGCGTCTGTACTTCCGCCTCGACTGATATCTCTGCCCAACCTCTTTGCCTTTACATATGTCTGCCTGTGTCTGTATATGTGCGAATGGATGTGTGTGTGTGTGTGTGTGTGTGTGTGTGTGTGTGTGTGTGTGTGCGCGCGCACTAGTGTATACCTGTTCTTTTTTCCCCCTAAGGTAAGTCTTTCCGTTCCTGGGATTGGAATGACTCCTTACCCTCTCCCTTAAAACCCACATCCTTTCGTCTTTCCCTCTCCTTCCCTCTTTCCTGATGAAGCAACCTTGGGTTGCGAAAGCTTGAAATTTGTGTGTTTTTTAATGTGTCTATCTACCAATGCTTTCTCGTTTGGTAAGTCACAGCATCTTCGTTTTATATATATAAAATTGTCATGTTTTCTCTGGAGATTCTTATTCTGCAATTGTGTGTCTAGAACGTGCGTGTGTGCAATTATGTGTCTAGCACACGCATGTGTGCAATTATGTGTCTAGCGTGCGTGTGCGCGCGCGTGCGTGCGCTTGCCTGTGTGCGTGCTTTGGGGGATTTGGAAGTTACAGTGACAGCAAAGAACCCTCGAGCACATATTCGTATTGCATTTCTGCCACGATCAGTTCAAATTTAGTTGTTCTGGTATTCATCCTAAGTGGTGTAGGGGACTCGCAAGAAAGCTACATCTGGATGAGCAGGCACAGGGATTTGAACCTCGAACTTTGCTCCTCCAAATTTGTGTCCAGTGTCTTAACCATAACTGCTGTGCCACCCAATTCAGTTAAGTGAAAAATTTTCAGTGAATTTGAAAGTAAAAATCTCACATACCGAACTGGTCATGCATAAAGTCAGGCAGTGGATTAAAAGTATCCATTAAGTTGCCCACTGATCACACTGGCACCAAAATAGATGACAATAAAGTGAAGGGTGAAGTATAAAATTTTATCATCTGCAGATGTTTCATATACACTTGAAAATATTTTGGATGCAGGACTATGTGTGACTTTATTTATTGTTATCTCATTAACAGTGCTTTGCTGTCTGGTTCTCCATGCATTGTTGTTAGCAGCAGATGCCACATGCACTGATGAGCCAAAACATGACCACCTTAATAGCTTGTTTGCCCGTCTTCGGATCGAAATATGCAACTGATTCTCCATATCAGGGATCCAACAGTTTGTTGATAGGTTTTTGGAGGTATGTGGCATGCGCAGATCATGTAATTGATGAAAAGAACTGGCCGCTGATTTGCACACCGGGTGATGACAGCTAGTAGCAAGCCAGATGGGTTCCATAGTATTTACATCAGGTGAATTTGGTTGTTGGGACATCAACATGAGTTCACTATAATGTTCCTTAAACCACTGTAACATGGTTCTGGCTCCGAGACACGGACTGTTATACTACTGATGACATTGTTGTCGGGGAAGACATCAAGCGTGAAGGGCTGCAGGTGGTTTGCAGCTGTCAGTGTGCCTTTGATTACGGACCACAGGTTCCATGCAAGTGCACGAGCGTGCCTCCCACAGCATAATGCTGCTCCCACCAGTGCACGTTTTGAGCCGCCATTCACCTTGATGACTGTGTTTGTGCAGATGACCTTTGAACTAGTGAAGCTGAAATGCGATTCACCTGAAGAGCCGTCACGTTTCCAAGATCAATGGTCAAATCCCCATGATCCCACTGCAATCGTAATTGATGATGTCATCGGATCAACACCTGAACAGTTACGGGAGGTCTGCTGCGGAGCTCCGTGTTCAAAAATGTACATTGAACAGTCTGCTCTGAAGCACTCGCACATGCTCCAGCATTGCACTCTATTAGCAGAGAGGCCATAGGTCACCCAGTATCCTTCTTACAGGAGGAAAGCCTCTGAACCGTACGTTCTGTGAAGAGTCGTGAATGTCCAACCGTTTACCAAATAATGGTAGTTTCGTTGTCCTCCTAGCTTTTTCCATAGATGCTGATGACAATAGCACATAAACATTCGACCAGCTTCACTGTTTTCAAGATATTCAGTCACAGACTCTGCATAATAATAATGTGCCCTATGCCAAAGTCACTTATCTTTAAGGATTTTCCCATTTGCAGCCCAAATCTTTGCTGGGGCAATGCCCTGCCCGTGTCTGCTCCGCTTACATAAATCTGTTACTGTGTCACGTGCCCGCAACGTCTCCAGACAGCATCCAGCATCTCGGTGGGCAGTGGTCATAATGTTTCAGCTTATGGGTGCCAGCATCAGTGGAAAGACAATGACATATTATTTGTCCTGTTGCTGTATTTAAATTTCAGCATATTGTAGTTATGTTCTGCCACTAATTACAACAGACTGTTGCCAATAGATAATAAGCATATTAGTCACATTTTCTCCCTCCCCTGGCACACACAAATCCCTTCCCTCCCCTGGCCGAAAGGGTGTCACTAGTTAGAATTTGAAAAACAAACATCTAGGTCTTGTCAGAATTATACTTTTCAAGTTTTTTTAAATGGAATTGTCTTGAGCACCATTCCAGTTTATAAGTATTTTCTGTCAAGAATATTTAATCCATGTTTGCTTTGGTATTATATTGTGGCATTCACTATGGGATTGTAGCTTTCAACTCTTAAATTCTGTCACATTTTATCCATGGTGTAGATTTTATACTTCTGTAGGTCTTATGTACTTACCTTTAAAAAACAACCTTTTATGAATAAATGAATTCACATGTTTATGCATTTACATATAATTTCAAATTAAAAATCATTGTGTTGATTACTAGAAATTTTGAAAAAAAAAACAATCTTTCAGGAATGTGGTTTATGCAGAAATGGAAGAAATCTGGTTCACTGTTGCAACTTGCATTACGTGATGCTGCTGATGTGCGTCAAACTTTCCTGTACCGCTTAAGTCAACGCTCAAACCTACACCACTTCCGAAATATTTTACTGTGTGGATCTTCGCAAGATAGATACGTTCCTTTGCATTCGGCTCGAATAGAACTTTGCAAGGCTGCTGTTAAGGATACATCAGTTCAAGGTTTGTGTATAAAAATGCACATATGAATTCTACAATTTCTTTCGATTTCTCCCCTCAAAGGCAATACAGAAAGATTTATGGATGAGCTTCACTCTTTCTACTGTTAAAGCTGCAGTTTTATTCTTGTTTTACTGTAGTGTACATAAATAAATTGAAAAAGTTTACTTTTTATATAAAATGTCTTGCAGCTGAGTTAGTGTTATAAGCAGAATTGTGACTTTAGAGGTAGTGGAATGCTGTAAGACATTACATTCAGATTCAATTAAAAAACAAATAATTTGGCTCTAAGTTCTTTAAAAAAAATCTTGCATTACTTAACATAATCCATTTTTTCGTTACACAGGTGCTGCTTACAGGGAGATGGTGCACAACATCCTATACCCCATTATCAGCAAACCAGAAGTAACTTTTGTTCGCTATGATGTACACCACGCGCTGCCAAATACGGCTAATTCTCTTATTGGCAGAGCTGCTCATATTGCTGTGTTAGATTCTGAACTTTTTATTGAAAAGTTCCTTGTGGTGACAGGCCTCAAGTATTTCAGATGAGCTTAACAATTTATATGTGAAAGAAACTGCATTTATATGCAGAAATGTATAAAGAGCCGATTATCAACATTCCTTTTTGTGTGTATAACAATCATTGCCACTGGGGAGGGAAACTTTTATCGAGCTTAGAGGCAAATGAGAATTTGCTACTGGTACTGGAATTTTCTTTAAAATGTTTCAGTGTTCCTTCCCACAATTGTTTTTATAAACCAGTCTGGAAATGGACTAATAATGGCAGCTGTAATATTGATTGTGTGATCTTGCCTACTGCTCTGACTGCCAGCAGCAATTTCTATGCCTCATACAAGTAATTAAATCACAGTTTGATCTGTACTATATTAATCTGCCATGTTGTGTTTCAAAACATGAAGGAACTAATTGTGAACAAGCACCAGCATTCTGGTAGGACTTTTAATAAAATACTTGAAAAGAAAAAAAAATATAATTACAAAGTAGCTATTGGGCAGAAAGCAAATTTTGATTTCAACTTGAGTTGTTATACATTAAGCGGTGCACATGCAACTGTGCCCAAAACAATTGTAATATGGCTTGTGTTTGTATTTTATCTAACCAATCGGGTAACATGTGATAGGCTGTTGAATCCACGGGGATTTCAAATCGGCATTAAAAATCTTCATTGATATTCATAATATTACTTCTGGAACAATTGTGTTCATGTTTTGCTGTGGTGCCACAAATAACTGGGAAAAAAGGAAAGGACATACACCAAAATTTTAAGATATATAAAGCTTTCAAAGAGTAGACTGTGTTGTACACTAATAATCTTTTGCAAATTGTTGTTAGAAGTTCTGGATGGTTTGTAAAATTATAACATGTGTGGTAACATAAACTTTTACAAAGTATGTTGTAATATTCGTTGCTGAGCATATTAGGTGACACATTCATGTTTATTCTTGTTCTTACGACTTTATTTTCCCTCCCCATAATGAAGTTCAAACGATGTCAATTTGTTTGCTCATGTTTTTCAGTCCCTATGAGATCTGAAACCTAAATTGTATAGTAACAGTTCTCAGTTTTTAACTGATGTTCACACCAAGTGCTAGTAATATAAGAGTATACTTCGTCGATTGTCGTATTTGTCTACTTTACCTACACATGTTGATTCTTATTTCTACTGTACATTTATATACAGTGTGGTTAGATGATGTTGATAAAAATTTTAAAAGGAAATTAAAAAAAAAAGGGCTGTTCTGTATGATTCATGAAGAGTCCCTCCAAATATTAGCTGTTGGTTTATTGCTCACAGTGTGTCAACATATAGGTACATTAATTACTGGTGATCTGTAAACAGTGTATTTCATGAAAGTAGATATCAGGTTTGAATTAAAAGTGACTCATCAGTTTATGATAAATAAAATATGTATTAAAATGTTCATTTAGCGAGTGTAATGTAACCTGTGCATGTTGATTCTCCCAGGTTTATTTCATCTGATAATGCAGATTTAAAATATAAATGTCACTGAACAGTCATGATTTTGTGTTTCAGACAAACAGTTAGTGAAATCTGAAATTGCAGTGTGATTATTTTTAATGAAATTCATTATTTCCATGATGTATTGGAACAAGTGGCATGTGACAGGTAAAACATGACCTTTTTCCATTGTCTTCCATGGTCTTAGCAATTCAAGTCTTCCTATCTCCAAACTTTGCTAACCATTGATTGCATCAGAAGTAACAGAAAAAATCCTCCAGTCTATTTTTTCTCAAACACTTACATTGCGCATCTCTTAGTGCTTTGGTTTATCTTACATTATTAAAACTGCATTTCTGTAAAACTGCATATAAAAAAATGTAGATAACAAATAACAAAAATTATGGCTGTAAGCACACTGTGAGAGTATATTGAATGTGTGCAAATGAACAAACACCCTTATCCACCATAAGCACACAGAAACAAATTACGTTGTTCGTTTATCTTCTTTCTGCATGCCTTAGGATCACAGTTGGAAAACTTGTACCTCCTTCTTTTCTGTATTTCATCTCCATATGATCAGTGACTCCACACTTTCTCCATCCCATTAGCATCCTTAATTTAGCATCTTAAAAAATGTCAGACTGTCAGATTTTGTTAACATTTTAGCTGGCTTTAATAACTGGGTGAAATTAGAGAGTGTTAGTTGTCATAAAACTTATTAAAACCCCATAACTGAAATCATCTTTAGAAAACTAAACTTGAGATTTTGACAAAGGAGGAGCAGCAGTTTAGCAAACATTTTACTCCATTATGTACAATGTAAAGACTGCTGTGATTGTTTCCCTTAACCTGTTGAAGCATCAGAATTGTATTTTGATATAAATAAGAGCACAGATGTCTCAATGGATATCTGTTGTTTTTGTATCAAATTAAAAAAAGAAAGCTTGCATACTAAGAGTATTGGTATCCCTGATCATGAGAGCAACAACTTAGGAATTTTAATCCTTCACTTTGATTACTCCAAGGGTACAGGCTACATCACAGAAAATGGAAGCTTCAAAACACATTTCCAGCAGATTCTAAATCAATGTCATATGCTTTAACTAATTGTTTCAGTATTAGTGGCTCCTCAACAGTTCAGCTTCACATATTTTGTGTAAAATGTAACACAACAGCTTCAATGTTGATATTATTAGTATTTTAAAGCAAGAATGTTTCTTTGAAATGTGCAGTTTCTCTCTTTGGACACATCTGACAGCAACCATCACAAACAGTGAAAATGATCATTTATGTGACATATTTTAAATGACTAAATCTGGGAGCTTTAACATGCCTGTTATAGCTTTATTTGAACTAAGTCAACTATTTGTTCATTTCCAGCAATAACTGTTAGAGTGAATTAGTTACATTACAGTGTCATTTCACTCATGGGTGCTGATGAATCTGTATTAGTGTCTTCATTGTATGGATGCCAAAGTATTAAACAGAATCAGAGAAGAACTCTGAATATACTGTACCTGTTACATGGATAATAGAGTTTATCTTGCAGAAATGTTAAACAATTCACACTAGTTTTGTGCTCTGTGGCAAGTATTGTGATATTGAAAACAAAAATTAAAACAGCCCATTAAACATACTTTGCTGCACTGTTGCTCTGTTTTCACCACTGAAAGAGATAAGTAAGCTTTGAGAGCTTTGTAACTGTTAAATAATGTGTACAAGACTATAAAGTGTATCTTCACCTACAAAATGTTTTATAATGTTTAATAAATGAACTGATTATTTATTGTTTGTAAGAACAGTGAAACGCCTCAAATATACATGAATAATTTTTATATGCACATATTACTGTCTCAAGAAAGTAATTGCAAATCAACTTGTACATGAAGGGGAAAAAATATCCCACATACTTATTTCAAACTGCTCATTTTTAGTAGTTTATCACAGGTGAGTTTACAGAATACTGTAAACTAAGTATTATGATGTGTGTCACTCTTATGCTCCTCATATTTTTCACAATTTCTCAGGGATCTTGGCACTGGATTATGACTGATTCGACACCTGGTGTTGGTGTACCACATAAAAAATACAGCAAATATCCCATTACATTGTATCAACATAAAAAGTATGAAACTCATTCCATTTTTAGAAATACAGTATTCTTAATCTCCTATTAGATAAAATAAACTATAAAAATAAAGTGTGTGTGTGTGTGTGTGTGTGTGTGTGTGTGTGTGTGAGTGAGAGAGAGAGAGAGAGAGAGAGAGAGAGAGAGAGAGAGATGTAATCTGCATCATTACATATATTACAGCACTTAATTTTAGAAAATTGTTCCCTAAAATTCCTAAGATTAATCACATTTTGCAACAAAACCTTTTTACATTGGTTCAAGCAATTCAATGTATCTTAAAAGTTTGAGAGAGTTTTGTGTCTTGCACTGCTTGGAGTAAAATTTTTCCTTATTTCTACATTAAACTAAAGCTTCTACTCATAAACATATAGGTGATGAGTGGAACACTGGAGGATTAGAGGTGTCCAGAATGAGATTTTCACTCTGCAGTGGAGTGTGCGCTGATATGAAACTTCCTGGCAGATTAAAACTGTGTGCCCGACCGAGACTCGAACTCGGGACCTTTGCCTTTCGCGGGCAAGTGCTCTACCAACTGAGCTACCGAAGCACGACTCACGCCCGGTACTCACAGCTTTACTTCTGCCAGTATCTCGTCTCCTACCTTCCTAGAGCACTTGCCCGTGAAAGGCAAAGGTCCCGAGTTCGAGTCTCGGTCGGGCACACAGTTTTAATCTGCCAGGAAGTTTCATTAGAGGTGTGTTAACTGCTGTTGTTCGCCTAAATATGACTGAGCACCTGGTGGCCAGACAGAAGGCAGTGTGGCGGTGCAGCCTGTGGCCTAGAGCCACTGTGGTTAGGCAGTGTTGCTGAAATGCTCGTAGTTGCACTGTGTCGGTCACACAGAGGGAAGCTTTGATGTGGCAGCCACCAGCTTGTCACAGTGGCCAATGCCAGGGTGTCTAAAAATAAAGATTCGCTGTCACAGCTGGTGGCTTTGCAGACCTGTATGCTTATTTAACTTATGTTCCCACACTAAGACGGTTGAGGCAGCAGTAGTGGGAGACAGATGCACTGCATCAGCAGGTGTGTAGTGTGCAGAGAGAAAATTGTGAAGCAAAAAGAAAAATCGGTGATGAGATGAAGTACAGCTTCTTCTACGGTAGAGGTGATGTAGATCACAAGAATGTTTTTAAACAGGCCAAAGCATGGAGAGAGATGGCTGCTGAACTGGATCAAGATGTTACATTATTGCAAAGATTTTATTTCACACACATGCAATATATTACATAAAATGTACTGAAGTACAGCTCTGTACTAAATAATGGAAATTAATTAGTGCATAATACAACATAGCTTACTGCAAGTAGTTCATACAGTGTGTCATAATGGAAAACAACATGTAGTAGGAAATTCAAATAGAAGAAACCTCCACATTTGTTGAAATCAGAATTTATGTAAGGCAGTTGTGTGTCATAGTTAAGTGAAAATTAACCAGTAGACCTACATTATATTACTGAAGTTGACACCAACTATTTCCATGCTTAGTTCTAACACTAACAACTGAAGACGATATTCCGTACCCTAGTTTTATAGCACTGTTTAAAACATTTCTTCCAACTTTATTTGAACTATCTTTGGCATGATTTTATCAATGCCAAAAAAAATTATTGTAATCTAAGCATTTGCTGACACTAAGGAGTTTACACACTGCATTATGTATGGATACAAAGAGTTATTTGATATAGTTTAGCAGAGATGCCACTTGGATCTCTTTCCTTTATAGGTGTTCAATTATTTATATGTTACACTGCTAGTAGCCTATAAAAGTGCTCCACACTAAAAATGTGACACAGCTTGCTGTGAGGTTAATTGGATTATGATGTACTATGTTCTAGAGTGTATATTCTGTGACTATGACAGGCTCAGCAGGGGCTCATGCTTCACACGTTGTTGTTGTTGTTGTTGTTGTTGTTGTCTTCAGTCCTGAGACTGGTTTGATGCAGCTCTCCATGCTACTCTATCCTGTGCAAGCTTCTTCATCATCTCGCTTCACACAGCTCAAGTAATTTTTTCTGCAGTCGTGCACAAAATTCCAAATTTCAGTGCACATTTGCGTTACTGTCTCATATATAGCAGAATGTTGTAATTTAAATGAAAATAAGACTGTCCTGCACGGGTTTGTAGTTGCCAGGTATGTGGAAAGACAACAAATGACAACACAAAAAATAAAAACTGCGAAGAATGATTTATGAAAATATCATAGGATGAATACTGTACACTAGAGGATATATAGTGAAATATAAGCTCATATATCAGTGGGAACAATAGTGTACCATCAGAATATCGTATCCGCAAAACATTCCCATAGTATATGAAAATACTTGGAAAACACCTTCATGAGACTATTTCAACACAGGTGGTGGTATCCCCATTTACTTTCTCTTCTCCTATTGATGTCATGCCCACATAATCCTCTTTTCTTCACAGCACTAATACGAGGAATTTTTTTTCTCACCCATGTAAATCATTAATGCCCAAAATTTGTAACTTAGAACAAAACTATAAAATAAAATCACACTATGAAAACAGACCAGACCACTTGCACAAAGATATCTCATCCTGAATAGTGATGCAAAATCGACTACTGCCACAACAATAGCACTACACAGGCAAGCTGCTAATGTGGTTTCATCCACTTTCACAGTGTTACAGCTGATGCAGCAGTGGCAGCCGCTGCAGCCAGCTGCCCTTTCGTGTGTGTTGTCCCCTGCCACTGAATGCTGGGCTCATCCACCACAGCCTGTGCCTCACTGCTAGGCTGCTCCTGTTTGATCAAGGAAAATTAGGTGAAAAACTTTATGTTGCTGTAAATGTTTGTGTAGTGGCAGGAGGGAGTGCCAAGAACAAAATAGTAAAAATTGCCTGAGGTGGGGTTTAAGCTTTGGGGCAGTGTTTAAAGGTCACTGTTTTTCTTGAATAACTCAAAAACCACCCCTTCCAGAAAAAAAGGTTCCCAGTATAAAATTAAACTACATTAAATTTCTCACAAAATGGCCTATTCATTTTTATCTAAGACTAATAGTTTCAGCATTGCAGGGAATGGAAAAATCACAGACTATTAAAGATCAAACAATGGAAACTTCAGGTTGGAATACCAGCAATATTAAGAAGAAACTTCCTGGCAGATTAAAACTGTGTGCTGGACCGAGACTTTGCCCGTATAAGGCAAAGGTCCCGAGTTCGAGTCTCGGTCCAGCACACAGTTTTAATCTGCCAGGAAGTTTCATATCAGTGCACACTCCACTGCAGAGTGAAAATCTCATTCTGGAATATTAAGAAGGATAGATTGCTACTCACCGTAAAGATCGCACAGTGAGTTGCTGACAGGCACAACAAAAAGACTGTCACACATTTAGCTTTCGGTCAAATCCTTCTTCAGAAAAGGAAACACATTCATACAAGGAGGCATACCTGCACACACGACTGCCATCTCTTGCACCTTTGACCAGTCTGAGCTGCCGGAGATGGCAGACATGTGTAAGTAAAGTGTGCCTACTTGTACAAATGTATGTGTTTCCTTTTCTGAAGAAGGCTTTGGCCAAAAGCTAAATGTGTAACAGTCTTTCGTTATGCCTGTCTATAAATCGGAATATAAAAATAGTGTTTTAATGGTATAAAATTAATGTTCATTGGTAAATGATGTGGAATAAGAACAAATATCAAATGTGTACCATGTCTAAGCACAGTAGAGCCATATTTATTGAATATTGTGTTTTGTGGCTGTAACTATGTGGAGGGGTGGTTGGAGGGTAGAAGCTGGAGGGAATGTAAGTCAATAGAATACATCCATGTAGTTCCCTCCTTCATAAGTTTGTAAACGGAAGAGTGAGAAGGTGGATCACCAGTCTTAACTAATCCTCTACATCACAAGAAGCAACTAAAAGATGTACAAAGTTATACCAAACCTCTGTAGTGCGCCTTATGAATTACTGGTGATTCAGTGCGCAAACATGCCTGTGGAGTGATTATTTTCCACAATGTGCATGAACACTAAATGTAATGCAGATATGACCTACTGATACAAGAAACACACACAAACAGAATTTACATAAATTTCCGCTCACTTGATGGCTTTACACACAACTGGTTTTAAACATGTGTAACAAACTGAATGCAAAAAGTTGAGCTGAATAGTTCAGATATATGAATGATCTTCCACTTAACATTCAGCAAGCAGAGTTAGTACTTTTGCATATGATGCTATTGTTATACTAAATGCCATTAGAGAGAAAGCAACAAAAGAGATTGTAAATGGTGTTTTCCAAACTATTCTCAGAACTTTTGAAAAAACACACTATATTCAATTCTGTATAACAAATAGACATACCAACAATTGGTGTAGCACATGAGCAAGAGCAGGAGCAAGAGGGCAAAATGCTCAAATTTTTGGTGTCTACATTGATGAAATTTGAACTGGAAGAAGCACATTACTGAGCTTCTCAACCAGCCATGTTCAGTTACTCGTACTTTTGGCCTTCATATATAATTGCTAGTCTTGGAAACAAATCAATTAGCCTCCTGACTTTCTGCATGTTTCCACTCAATAACGTCTTGTGGAATAATTTTCTGGGATAAACCACTGCTTACAGAGAAAGTATTGGATGCACAAGATTTGCAAGATATACGTAGGAGGGAGCAATATACTGCTAGACTCCTCGGTGAAGGTATGTTCTCGAAACTTTAACAAAAGCCCGTACCGAACTACTGAGCGTCTCTCCTGCAGAGTCTTCCACTGGAGTTTATCTATCATCTCCGTAACGCTTTCGCGATTACTAAATGATCCTGTAACGAAGCGCGCTGCTCTCCGTTGGATTTTCTCTATCTCTTCTATCAACCCTATCTGGTACGGATCCCACACTGCTGAGCAGTATTCAAGCAGTGGGCGAACAAGCGTACTGTAAACTACTTCCTTTGTTTTCGGATTGCATTTCCTTAGGATTCTTCCAATGAATATCAGTCTGGCATCTGCTTTACCGACGACTAATTTTATATTGTCATTCCATTTTAAATCACTCCTAATGCTTACTCCCAGATAATTTATGGAATTAACTGCTTCCAGTTGCTGCCCTACTATGTTGTAGCTAAATGATATGGGAGCTTTCTTTCTATGTATTCGCAGCACATTCACTTGTCTACATTGAGATTCAATTGCCATTCCCCGCACCATGTGTCAGTTCGCTGCAGATCCTCCTGCATTTCAGTACAATTTTCCATTGTTACAACCTCTCCATATACCACAGCATCATCCACAAAAAGCCTCAGTGAACTTCCGATGTCATCCACAAGGTCATTTATGTATATTGTGAATAGCAACGGTCCTACGACACTCCCCTGTGGCACACCTGAAATCACTCTTACTTCGGAAGACTTCTCTCCATTGAGAATGTCATGCTGCATTCTGTTATCTAGGAACTCTTCAATCCGATCACACATTTGGTCTCATAGTCCATATGCTCTTACTTTGTTGATTAAATGACTGTGGGGAACTGTATCGAATGCCTTGCGGAAGTCAAGAAACATGGCATCTACCTGTGAACCCGTGTCTATGGCCCTCTGAGTCTCGTGGACGAATAGCGCGAGCTGGGTTTCACACGACCGTCTTTTTTGAAACGCATGCTGATTCCTACAGAGTAGATTTTTAGTTTCCAGAAAGGTATTATACTCAAACATAATATGTGTTCCAAAATTCTACAACTGATTGACGTTAGAGATATAGGTCTATAGTTCTGCACATTTGTTCGATGTCCCTTCTTGAAAACGGGGGTGACCTGTGCCTTTTTCCAATCTTTTGGAATGCTACGCTCTTCTAGAGACCTACGGTACACCGCTGCAAGAAGGGGGGCAAGTTCCTTCGCGTACTCTGTGTAAAATCGAACTGGTATCCCATCAGGTCCAGCGGCCTTTCCTCTTTTGAGCGATTTTAATTGTTTCTCTATCCCTCTGTCGTCTATTTCGATATCTACCATTTTGTCATCTGTGCGACAATCTAGAGAAGGAACTACAGTGCCGTCTTCCTCTGTGAAACAACTTTGGAAAAAGACATGTATTTCGGCCTTTGGTCTGTCATCCTCTGTTTCAGTACCATTTTGGTCACAGAGTGTCTGGACATTTTGTTTTGATCCACCTACCGCTTTGACATAAGACCAAAATTTATTAGGATTTTCTGCCACGTCAGTAAATAGAACTTTTGAATTCACTGAACGCCTCTCGCATGGCCCTCCTCACATTACAATTTGCTTCGCGTAATTTTTGTTTGTCTGCAAGGCTTTGGCTATGTTTGTGTTTGCTGTGAAGTTCCCTTTGCTTCCACAGCAGTTTTCTAACTCGGTTGTTGTACCAAGGTGGCTCTTTCCCATCTCTTACGATCTTGCTTGGCACATACTCATCTAACGCATATTGTACGATGCTTTTGAGCTTTGTCCACTGATCCTCAACACTATCTGTACTTAAAGCAGAACTTTTGTGTTGAGCCGCCAGGTACTCTGAAATCTGCTTTTTGTCACTTTTGCTAAACAGAAAAATCTTCCTACCTTTTTTAATATTTCTATTTACGGCTGAAATCATCGATGCAGTAACCGCTTTATGATTGCTGATTCCCTGTTCTGCTTTAACAGTTTCAAATAGTTCGGGTCTGTTTGTCACCAGAAGGTCTAATATGTTATCGTCACGAGTCGGTTCTCTGTTTAACTGCTCAAGGTACTTTTCAGATAAAGCACTTAAAAAAATTTCACTGGATTCTTTGTCGCTGCCACCCGTTATGAACGTTTCAGTCTCCCAGTCTATACCCGGCAAATTAAAATCTCCACCCAGAACTGTAACATGGTGGGGAAATCTACTCAAAATATTTTCCAAATTATCCTTCAGGTGCTCATCCACAACAGCTGCTGAGCCAGGGGGCCTATGAAGACATCCAATTACCATGTCTGAGCCTGCTTTAACCGTGACCTTCACCCAAATTATTTCACATTTCGGATCTCCGTCAAATTCCTTAGATACTATTGCAGTGCATCTCACCTGTTAAGAGTACCTGTGGAGTAGTGTGGACCAAATGATTTCATATCTGATGTTTCCACACCACACATTAACGGTCTACCACCTTTGACAATTGACATGTTGTTGCTACCTAAGTGTTTCTGTGGCACAGTAATACATATTATGATGGATCACTGTATCACAATTTGTGAATGTGGATTCAACTAAGAAAGTTAGAGTGAAATTATTCATGGCCCATTCACAGAAGATAATTCAGCATTTAAATCATTTCCCTGCAGCTCCTGCATCAGTGACTGTTGGTATGACTAAAACTTTGCTGTACGATATTCACCACTCACATGGAAGGCTGATAACAGTGACTGCAGCCACTTATAAACTGTCATGTGGTTTATTGATGCTAAAAACATACTGGTCTTAGTCTATTGCTGCCATGCCTTCTGAAGCTACATGCTTCTCAAAGCTGTTGCTTAACACATAGGAGCATAATGCCCGATAGAGCTCTTTGACTAGGCTTTCTCACAACATTAAGCTACGGCTGCTTCATTGCCATCGTGTCGGCATTCACTGAGCATCAACAACATGTCAGTGTACTTGTCGAATGTGTATGCCGTGTTCATTCTACATCAATATCTGTGGCAGACCAAACCTCGTTCGTTTGTGCGTTCTGATCTGCTTGTATATGGCAATTTTGAAGGATACACTCTATAATCTAACTGAACATTACTTCAGACTGTGCATTAAGGAAGATTGTCACTCCATTATGGCAGAAACTCCCCATCTCGTCAAAATATCCATGAGTTGTGCATTCACGAAAATGGGCTCTTGTTTGAATTCCTCACTTAAATGAACATTGTACCACCACAACATCCATCTTAACATAGCAAATTATGTACACCATGGTGCACCCACCCCTAAAACTTCGGTCTTTTCATGCTCCCAAGTAAAATCGGTATTAATGTGATTTAAATTAATATGTACTTGGCTTGTTTAAATACATGATAGAAAAAACACCACTGATTTGGAATGCTACAACCAGAATACTTGACAGACATATACATTATTGAATATATCCAAAATTTGTTTTGAAGATGCACTGCAGGTAAGCCAGAATCTCCACCTCTCTTAGAGTTGATGTGTTTGAGATGTGACAGGCCATCAGAGCTGGTCAGTGGCTCCAGTTTACAGGCTAGTAAGTCTGAGTTTCAAATTGTGCATCCACTTTAGTTATCTGCAACAATACAGTAAGAGCTGATGGGCAACTGGAGTGACCAGTCATTTGACAGGAGTACAGTTGGTTAGCAGATCCAGTTAATTAGTGAGCAAACCAGAGCTTCTGATTAGTGCACCCCCTATAGTTATGCACACTTGACAGCACAAAGTGTGGTGGTGGAAAATCACACTCAGAGTCAGTCTCGTACACCACTAATACAAATGAAATGCAGCATTCTGGATTAAGTTGAAAACCTGCGCCAGAGGAATTATTTCATGCAGATATGGTCCCCACCTTTATCCTAGCCCTATTCCAAGATGACACCAAAGCTTTTCTGCAGATGAAGTAAGCAGCTAGTAATGACAGGTATACTACATAGACTATTAACAGAGAAATGCCTACTGGTCATTACCGTAACTGAATGAACAACCAGCAAGCTTTTATGTTAAGAGGAAGAAGTTCAATTCCTATCTCTTGTTTTTCTATTTCTTCCTTGCTGTAAGAGATTTGATAGATGGAAAACATTTCTCTATTCTGATGGTATGCAGTTGATTTTCCACAGTAGAAGTGACAGATTTAGGCTTGATATCAATGAAAATCATTTATGGTGGAAAGTATGACCATTGAAAAAACTGGAGCACAACAAGGCAAATTACTCCTTATTAAGACTTGACTGAAATGCAGGGGGTACCAGCTGGCTCATTCTACTTCCTCAGCATCTTTAAAAATGTTTCCAAAAGTACTGACATGCAAACATACTGTTACTCTTTTTAGCATGCAACTCACCTGTCACACTGACAAGCTGCCCTAACTGTAATCACTCATAACTGCTAATCCATTGCTGTCTCATACCCGTCTACTCTCAATTGCCCATTCTCACTCACTCACTCATTTGGGCCAACTCACTGTCATTATCTCTTTGTAGCTCTCCAAATGTCACTGTCTCGTGCCTTCATTCTGTCCTACAATTACTGTCTCCCTCTTGTTCTGCTACTATATGATTCATTCCTTCCCACTGTTGCTGTATCTCCCACTGTCACTATTTCTCCCTTCCTCATTGGCATAGTCTCTGTCTCTAATTATCAATGGCTCTGACACACTTCCACTTTACATGAAATGTATTTGCAGTTGTGAATATGGATAACCATCAGCTGTACAATGATACAACCACAATGAAAATTTGTGCCAGATGAGGATTCAAACTCGAATTTCCTACTTATTGCAAGCAGTCGTCTTACCATTAGCCTGTCCGAGCATGACTACCAGCCAGACCCAAGAGTCCAAATTTCTTCAAGCACTCATAGATTCATTACATATATTCTGATACAGGGGAGACATTTCAATTGAAAGTCGCTTGCCGAGTATCGGTGGATAAATGTGATATTGCAGTGCCTGTGTTGTTAAGAAGTATGATGCAATGTTTCTTTGGGCATGTATGTATATCCAAAGGAACACACACCGCAGTGACTACAACCATTATGAAATACGCTGCAAGAAAAAAAAAATTTGTACACCTGGAAAGATGACGACCACAGTTTTTATCCGATGACGGCATATGCCACCTGGGGATAGTAGATGTACTGATAATGGTTTCATCATTGTTAGCCAATAAACAACATGTGACACAGCCACGGAGGCGAAATCTGTGTCTACCGTTTAATAGGGGATGTTCACAGCCAGAACGCTCAGTGTGATGCAAACATGAGAACCAAGCAGGCAAAAATGCCACAAAGATGTACTCGTGCTGCCTACAGCCAACTGAGCGATTTTGAAAGGGGTCAAATTGTGGCTTCTGAGTAGCGGGATGGGCCTTTTGGAGAATCGCCGTACAAGTTGGACATGCTGCATCAGTTGAACACCGATACTGGTATCGGTGTGTAATGGTTCTTTATTTACGTGACCATTACGGCACTCCAACCCCAGTTCTCGATACCAGTAATATTGTACTTCTGCGAAGTAACAGACATATTTTTGTGACAATATTCACATTTGGTTTTATTAATGTATAGGTACTCCGATGTATCAATATATTACAGTGATATGGTTCTGTGAGACTGCCATAATCTTTGACTTACTTGTAACCGTTTTGGCGTGAATGCACACAGAGCAGTCTTTGTTTCACTTTGCATAAGTTAAGTTGTTTTTTCGCTTTGTAAAAGAACAGTCAAGTCTTGTGTTTGGTTAAAGTGGAAATTAAATATATGAAGATTGATACAAAACTAAATGATGACTAACTGAAACCCTCAGCTGCCGACAGGTGTTGTTGATATACCTCGATGTGGACAGCTGAAAATGTGTGCCCTGACCGGGACTCGAACCCAGGATCTTCTGCTTACATGGCAGACGCTCTATCCATCTGAACCACCGAGGACACAGATGAATAGCGCGACTGCAGGGACTTATCCCTTGCACGCTTCCCGTGACACTCACGTTCCCAACTGTCCACAATTCTACATATGTAATGTACCTTATAGACATTTGCCCATCCACTCATTACTCGCGCACGCTTTGGCGATTCCCGTAAGAATTTGGGCAAACTGTGCGCTTTCGCACAGTCGAAGATCAATGGCTGGGTAGCCTTTAACTATATATATGAAGACAGTAACTGTTCTCGAAAGAACAGAATACTGTTGATGACCGTGCAGCTTTTCTCTGGAATAAATGATGACTAACTGAAACCCTCAGCCACCGACAGGTGTTGTTGATATACCTCGATGTAGAATTGTGGACAGTTGGGAATGTGAGTCTCACAGGAAGCGTGCGAGGGATAAGTCCCTGCAGTCGCGCTATTCATCTGTGTCCTCGGTGGCTCAGATGGATAGAGCGTCTGCCATGTAAGCAGGAGATCCTGGGTTCGAGTCCCGGTCGGGGCACACATTTTCAGCTGTCCACATCAAGGTATATCAACAACACCTGTCGGCAGCTGAGGGTTTCAGTTAGTCATCATTTACTCCAGAGAAAAGCTGCACGGTCATCAACAGTATTCTGTTCTTTCGAGAACAGTTACTGTCTTCATATGATACAAAACTATTTTCTTGATGATGTGACAATTAAGAAGTAGTATATGTGAATTTACACGAAGTTTAATAAAAATGTGGATCGTGAACACCAAGTCAAAAATTATTTCTACCATACAAAATTGTTGAGGCTTTCGTGGTCACTTGTTGACAAACTGCCTATTGGCTTCTGTCTCGGGTTCTTCGGCCGACGTTCATCTAATGATTTTTCTGACGTTTCGCCAGCACGAGTGGCTGGCATTGTCAAAGCTTCACCGGCATTCACCACCGGCAATGGAGGGTGAAGCTTTGACAATGCCAGCCACTCGTGCTGGCGAAACGTCAGAAAAATCATTAGATGAACGTCGGCCGAAGAACCCGAGACAGAAGCCAATAGGCAGTTTATTTCTACCATACCATTGTTCCGATCTGGGATTGTTTGATCATTAAGAATTTCCTGAAAAACACATTTGTTAGGTCTTCAAATATTGCTAAAATACAGATCTGGACCTTCTAGTAGTCAAAGCGGAATCACCCTAGAATCAACAAGATGATCCATAACAACTTCGATGAAATCTATGTGGGAATCCATTCGAGATAAGTGCCAAAATTAATGACTTTTTTGCAGTGACTTCATTATTTCCATTGTGACGATGCCATCCACAGTCAATAAATTTGTTGTTGCCCGAAAAAGTGAACATATGCTGTGTGAGCAACATTATTAAAATACATCAATCTGTAATTAGTTAACGGTAAGACACGGTTTGAATGAAAATACAAAACAATACGTGTATGATTATCTGTGACTGCATATTGTATTATTCAGGGGCGTCGATAATTTTTTCTTCTGCGGTGGGAAGGTTCAGTTCTGTTCAAATACTAGATGGTCATTCAAGTCAGTATTACAAAATATTAGCAGCTGAACTGTCATAAACTGTTTCAACATTTAGAAATGGAACACAGGTTGCATCTACTGAGCATTCTGATGCCACTAAGTGGCAATGAAAAAGCCGTAGTAAAAAAATTGCGATGCTTATTACAGGTGAGTCATTCGCAAACAGATCCAAAGGAACAGTTTACTAAAGTGAATGGAAGGACCGAGGAACAAGTTTTAAGGAACGGTGGGTTCATCATTCACTTTGGTCGTGGCCGGTCCTCGTTCCTGGAAAGGTCGCTAGTATTGGAATAATGTTAGTATGGCGACAAAGTACCGTTATCCAAGATGGTGGTGATTACGTCATCCAAGATGATGGATGTGACGTCAATCAAGATGGCGGAGTTTGGCGGGAAGTTTGAATTTTGGCAGTTAAGTGATACCAGTTTTGCTACTTCACTTTGGAAAAATGATCTAAGGCTGCAAAGGTCTTTCCTGAGCTGTTGGCTCCATGAAGTACGCCAAGAAAGGTGATTTTCTACAATGTGAGTTTACTAATGAGTAATCTTAAAAGTGAGAGATTACACAGACCGAAATGTTTAAAAATTCCATAGGCTGACTTTGGTAAAACTCCAGAAGTTAAAGGAGCACATCACTGCAATTTTTTATTCATCTGAACAAGATAACTATTACCTTTGAAGGTAATAGTATGGCAGTCAGTAGATTATTTTTGTCATTGATTGATTAGCCCCGTTGGGTAAATTGAAGAGTGTAGCTGGGGGTTGTGGAGAGTTAGAAATATAACTTGCACCTTTAGTTTGAAGTTTTTTTTTTGGATTTAAATGATAATGTGTGGTTGCTGTACCACTGTTTGCACGTAACTCTGTTTTTTATTTAAAATCGGACAGCTTCCCTATCTAAATGAAACTAGTGGACATGCTTCATATCATTCCCTTTCCTTTCACACTCATGTAGTGGCGATACAAACAATTCACCCGCATCATGCGAAAATATCAAGTGACCTTGCAATTCCTTACTTTTTACGCTAGGGGCCACTGCACTTGCATAGCGTGACTATACTATATAGCTAGTCCAATTTTTGTTGAGGCTACCTTGCTCCTGCTCAGAATTCGTCGATAGAATTATAATCAAAATGTCCAGACACTCTGTGACCAAAATGGTACTGAAACAGAGGATGACAGACTAAAGGCCGAAATACTAAATGTCTTTTTCCAAAGCTGTTCACAGAGGAAGACAGCACTGCAATTCCTTCTCTAGATTGTCGCACGGATAACAAAATGGTTGACATCGAAATAGATACAGAGGGATAGAAAAAAACAAAATCGCTCAAAAGAGGAAAGGCCGCTGGACCTGATGGGATATGTAGCGTTACTCTTGGGGTGCAGAAAGAAAAAGAATTGTTATTTTATATTTTATATTTTATTTGAAAAAAAGTCGAAAAAGCGAATATTTTGGTGGGCCATTTGGCAACAGAATCAGGGATTGATTACACTATTATAATAACATACGTTGAGCATTAAATACCTGCATAAGAGAAACATTATCATTTCTGTGCATTTTTATATTCGCGATGTAGTCACACCCGGAACACTAAGAGACCAGAAGATTTATAGACTTTAAAAGAAATGCAACACTAAACAATTTTTTTTAAAAAATGGTTCAGAAATAATAGGAAAACGATAATGTTCCTTCTGCCTCATGCTGCGTTCGGCCCATCAGCGTGATCGTAATTTCTGGTGATGAAGTAACACAAAATAATTATCAATTAAGTAAATGAGGAGATGGAAATCATCAAGGTTAATTTACTAAAATAAGCACACTTATCTTAACACACCTTTTTTTTTTACTGCTACGTACCTTTCCATATTAAATTACAATAGATGACCACTGTGGTTAAATACTTTACACATAACAGTCAAAATGTGCTCTTAATGCTGTCAGTTCGTAATCAGTTACAAGAAACTATATGTTCTCTGATTGGAAAAAATAACAATTAGCATATCCACTCAATATTTTCACATAAAATATAAAATACAGTTGCGGAACGCAGCAAGTCCACGTCCGCCTTTCATGGAATACAAACAGTAAAAGGTGAGGCGACAAATGCCTCATTTGTCTTGAAACAATAGAATTCCTTTTTTTTATATCATTAATCGATACATGTACATAGAGATTTACAGGCACCGCGCAAGAACGGCAAAGATAAAGAATAACAGATTCTGTCACTGCTATGCGATGGTTCATTTCTTTTACTTTACAATTGTTCGATCACTTTAGGCCATCAGGCGTTTACTATTGAGCGTATATTAATGTTTGTTAGGCTACAATTACTAATATTACAGGTACCAGTTCGATTTTACACAAAATGCGCGAAGGAACTTGGCCCCCTTATTGCAGCGGTGTAAAGTTAGGTCCCTAGAAGAGCATAGCGTTCCAAAAGATTGGAAAAGGGCACGGGTCATCCCCGTTTTCAAGAAGGGACGCTGAACAGATGTGCAGAATTATAGACCTATATCTCTAACGTCGATCAGTTGTAGAATTTTGGAACACGTATTATGTTCGAGTATAATGACTTTTCTGCAGACTAGAAATCTACTCTGTAGGAATCAGCATGGGTTTCGAAAAAGACGATCGTGTGAAACCCAGCTTGCGCTATTCGTCCATGAGACTCAGAGGGCCATATGTAGATGCTGTGTTTCTTGACTTCCGCAAGGCGTTTGGTACAGTTCCCCGCAGTCGTTTAATTAACAAAGTACGAGCATATGGACCATCAGGCCAATTGTGTGATTGGATTGGAGAGTTCCTAGATAACAGAACGCAGCATGTCATTCTCAATGGAGAGAAGTCTTCCGAAGTAAGAGTGATTTCAGGTGTGCCGCAGGGAAGTGTCGGAGGACCGTTGCTGTTCAAAGCATATACAGGGTGTTACCAAAAGTTTGGGCCAAACTTTCAGGAAACATTCCTCACACACAAATAAAGAAAAGATGTTATGTGGACATGTGTCCGGAAACGCTTACTTTCCACGTTAGAGCTCATTTTAGTTTCGTCAGTATGGACTGTACTTCCTCGATTCACCGCCAGTTGGCCCAATTGAAGGAAGGTAATGCTGCAATTGTGCAATCACGTCATCAGCACAGATTTTCTGTGAATGTTTGGGTAGGCATTGTTGGTGATGTCTTGATTGGGCCCCATGTTCTTCCACCTTCGCTCAATGGAGCACGTTATCATGATTTCATACGGGATACTCTACCTGTGCTACTGGAACATGTGCCTTTACAAGTACGACACAACATGTGGTTCATGCACGATGGAGCTCCTGCACATTTCAGTCGAAGTGTTCGTACGCTTCTCAACAACAGATTGGGTGACCGATGGATTGGTAGAGGCGGACCAATTCCATGGCCTCCACGCTCTCCTGACCTCAACTCTCTTGACTTTCATTTATGTGGGCATTTGAAAGCTCTTGTCTACACAACCCCAGTACCAAATGTAGAGACTCTTTGTGCTCGTATTGTGGACAGCTGTGATACAATACGCCATTCTCCAGGGCTGCATCAGCGCATCAGGGATTCCTTGCGATGGAGGGTGGATGCATGTATCCTCGCTAACAGAGGACATTTTGAACATTTCCTGTAACAAAGTGTTTGAAGTCACTCTGGTACGTTCTGTTGCTGTGTGTTTCCATTCCATGATTAATGTGATTGGAAGAGAAGTAATAAAATGAGCTCTAACATGGAAAGTAAGCGTTTCCGGACACATGTCCACATAACATATTTTCTTTCTTTGTGTGTGAGGAATGTTTCCTGAAAGTTTGGCCGTACCTTTTTGTAACACCCTGTGTAAATGACCTTGTGGATAACATCGGAAGTGCACTGAGGCTTTTTGCGGATGATGCTGTAGTATATCGTGAGATTGTAAATTATACTGAAATGCAGAAGGATCTGCAACGAATTGGAGCATGGTGCAGGGAATGGCAATTGAATCTCAATGTAGACAAGTTTAATGTGCTGCGAATACATAGAAAGAAAGATCCTTTATCATTTAGCTACAATATAGCAGGTTAGCAGCTGGAAGCAGTTAATTCCATAAATTATCTGGGAGTAGATCTACGGTGGAATGACCATATAAAATTAATCGTCGGTAAAGCAGATGCCAGACTGAGATTCATTGGAAGAACCCTAAGGAAATGCAGTCAGAAAACAAAGGAAGTAGGTTACAGTACACTTGTTCACCCACTGCTTGAATACTGCTCACTGGGGTGGGATCCGTACCAGATAGGGTTGATAGAAGAGATAGAGAAGATCCAAAGGAGAGCAGAACGCTTCGTTACAGGATCATTTAGTAAAAGCGAAAGCGTTACGGAGATGAAAGATAGACTCCAGTGGAAGACTCTGCAAGAGAGACGCTCAGTAGCTCGGTACGGGCTTTTGTTGAAGTTTCGAGAACATACCTTCACCGAGGAGTCAAGCAGTATACTGCTCCCTCCTACGTGTATCTCGCGAAGAGACCATGAGGATAAAATCAGAGGGATTAGAGCCCACACAGAGGCATACCGACAATCTTTCTTTCCACGAACAATACGAGACTGGAATAGAAGAGAGAACCGATAGAGGTACTCAAGGTACCCTCAGCCACACACCGTCAGGTGGCTTGCGGAGTATAAGACGTAGATGTTCTTGTGACGCTTGCGAATCTACGCGAGCTAACACTAAATGGCGCTGCACTAGACTTTACACAGTGAACTGCTCGACATTGAGCTGTGGCACTAATTTAATTTCATGTCATATTCATAGCTTCAAATACGAGGGACGTTCAATAAAAAACTTAACTCATTTTCTTTTTTCTGAAAGTACGTTGGTTTCATTCAGAATTCCAATACATAACATTATTCCCCACTCTTTTGGCTACAAAACCTTATTTTTCAAAATAATCTCAGTTTACCTTGTCGGCCTTATGCCACCTTATTGGGAGTGCCTGTATGCCCACACGGTACCACTCTACTGGTCGACGTCGGAGCCCTGTCCTGCTGCGTCAGTAACTTCCTCATCATCCACACACTGCTTCCCGTGGACTGCATCCTTCACTGGACACACAGATGGAAGACAGAAGTTGCGAGATCTGGGTCTGTCGGTGGTTGAGGAAGAACAGTCCGCTGACGTCTTGGGCGTGCAGACTTGTGTGAGACCTCACCCTGTCATGGAGAAGTAGTAGTTCGTTTGCATTTCTGTGGCGAAGAAACTGCTGAAATCGATTCATCAGTTAGTTTCCTGAGGAAAGCACAACACACTTCCGAGTTGATCACTGGGGAGGGCATTAAACGGAATAATCTCTTCAGAGTCCCAAAAGACTGTCGTTATTACTTCACCAGCTGTGCAGCTTTGAACTTTGTCTTCGGAACAATCGGTGTGTTGCGATTCCATGGACTGCCGTTTGTTTCAGTTTTGGAGTGATGAACCCGTGTTTCATTGTCTCTAACGACGTCCAACAAAAGACTGTCGCGATCAACCTCGTAACGCGCAAGGAATTCCCCACAGATAGTCCTTCGTTGCGCGTTTGGCGGGCACACACCATTGGGAGCCCAACTGATGGACGTGTTTGTCAGCACTACCAGCAGAGACATCGAGCTGAGCAGCGAGGCATTTGATTGTGATGGGAGTGTGTTCACACGTTGCAGGAGTCACAGCTGTGTGCGACTGGCCGACACGTGGGAGAAAAGACCTTGTCATTATGAGAAATGCCTTGCCCAACTAATCGCCGTTGTTTTGTTCACTGCCAGGTCTCCGTAGACATTCTGCAAGCACGATGCTCTGGTTTTCCGCCAAAAGAAACTCAATAATAACTTTGCACCATTTCCATCACAGCAAATGGTCAGATCAATATGTGAGCTGCAAATGTTTTCGGTACTTCAGGAGATTTACCCCGTAACATACCACTAAATAAGCTACACTGCTATTAGCTCATGGCAGGTCCGCCATACCAGATGTACGCGATTTTGTCGTATTCAACAGTTTTAGTTCCCTTTCTGGATGAACATAATTTGAAAATACTCTCAAAACTCCGTATTATAAGGCTTAATTTTTAGTGTGGACATTAGGAAAAGGATTGGCAGCCATTTGGAACTGTTCCTGAAATTATGTCTCTAGGTATACCAGACTATAGGATGGCTTCTTCGTGGGCTCTCCCTTCCGCCATACAGCAGGCCCTATGGGCATCGTAGTTACACTCCTGTAATTAAAAATTTTCCGCTCATTTAAATGTCACATTGTTGCTCTTAAAGTGTTTCCCCCCTCCAATGAGGCCGTCTTGTGGAAAATATCCCCATTTTTAATGCATTTAAAAGGTCACTAAAACAGACTGTTTCTGGTTTATTTAATTGGTAGCCCCCGAACTTCAATACTGAATGGACGATACAAAAGTTACACATGTTGTCGTGAATATAAACAAACTTACCCTGAAATATGTCCTCAACTGAACAGGATGAACAACACAACCTCAATCCCACGAAGTACTCCAACTTCTTCTTGCTATCAGTGTGATCCAACATTTTAAACGTTCCACAGATTCTATTCATTATTTAACCCTAAAGTAAACACACACAGATTCGGCAGTTGGTCAGTGGCCTTAGGATAGAACCAACGGGTCTTGTTACACAATTGGAAGTATGTCGTAAGTTGTGTATTATGTATTGTCATGGGAGTTAATATTTTTCCGGAAGGATGGAGGCAAGACTTCAGAAATCAGATTTTTTACATAAATTAGTTGATCAGTTTTGAGAAATGTCATGCTACGAGAAATAAGACACACAAAAGATATTATGTCACTGGAAATTGACAGTTATTCGCTCAATATATGAATAAAATCTCTGTATTTCAATTTCCATGCGGGACAGGACAAATGCACCCTACTGCCTACCCATGCCAAAGCCTATGGGACTAGTGTAGTAACATCAGTACAGATTAAACTGAGACTCTGTAAGGTCTAAGGCATTAAAAGTGTTCAAATATTTGGTAATCATTATGTTGTTTAATTCATTTCAAGTTTTAGCTCTGCTCCATTGATATTGACAGAAGTTGTCAGTGCTACGGTAAGCTTCGACCTCGGGTGCAGAGAAAGCATGCTGAGGAGGGACATACGAGTGGGAATGTTATCTGTCTGCTATACAATGATGCTACTTCAGACAAGCATGCACACAGCTAATTAACAGCTACGGTCTAAATTACACAGGAAAGTAGCGATGTTATGTGATGGCATATCAGATTTCTTCATGTTCACACAAGCTTATTACACGAGGAACTTCATGGCTGTGCGTGGGAGGGAGTATTTGAACACCCAACCCTGTATCTATGTCCCTGGTATCATTCTTACCTTATCTCTAATTATTACACAGTTTTGTTTAACACTTACTTAAGCACATGAAAAATAAAAAATAAAATGTAAGTATGGGGATCTGATCCACGACATCTTGGTTGGTTCATAATTGCTCTACTTGGTGCACTGTCTCTCAAGTTGAGAGCAGTAAAGTACTCCAAGGTGATAATTGTTGACTTCAATTTTTTAAAAAGCTAAGACCTAGAGACAAACCATTTATGGACACATTCAGAGAGAATAATCTGTCCTACTTCTTGCAGGATCACTTTCCCAAAATGGAATGCCATTCTAAAGAAATTTATCATGTTAAGAAATTGTACCCACATGTGGTGGCAGTATCCCCCTTCATTGAGTTGTGGCTGTCATCGCACTGTTCATTCTATTATGGCCAATGACACTACATGAGTCATGGACAGATACCAGAACTACTTCAATTTCTGTCTGTGCACTTAATATTCACGAGCCATGCCTCACTGTCAATGGGCTATTCATGAATGTTATGGCTCTGGCTGAGTAGGGAATTTAAGAAGGGTCAGGCTAATGCTATGGCATGGGATGGCGCGTTCGTGAGCACACTGTGTATCGTGGGTACAATGACATTATGATACTGGAGACTTTAGTAGGCGCATGGGAACTGGACGTTGATGCAGACAACCAAAAGTGCGGGAAAATGAATTCGTAACTGTGTCATTGTATAATTCTGTTTGAAAGGTGGGTCTGTTGAAACATGGTTTGGCATCAGCTTTGGGAACCTGGATTACAAAGCAAACGTCTGGCCATCAGAGAAACAGTCCATGATGATCATCAGTTCTACTAATAAGCATTTGCTGAGGAAAATATCTTTCACGACAGATGGAATCTCACATTTCCTCAAATCGATATTTTCCACAGCGAAAGGCCTTAGCCTTTCAAAAGATAGTTACAAACACAGACACAGAGAAAATGCTTTTATTTGTTAACAACAAATACTACACCATATTACATTAGTTGGTTTTAAAAATCAGGTTCGATAAATTGCGTCGTCCACACATTGACAAAGCCGTTCCTGGAACTCATCCGTGGTTCTTTGTGTCATTTCCGGAGGAAGGGTAGCCACTTTCTGGGTGATCGCCTCCTTAAGTGTTTGCAGGGTAGTGGTGCGATTTTTGTACACTTGAATCTTTTAAGTGTCCCCAAAGTAAAAATCACAAGGTGATAATTCGGGTGACCCATGGCTCTGTCTTACTGGGACCAGACTTCTCCATCTTCATGGTCCCCAACAAATTGGGATATCTTAAGTCAAAGGAAGGTCTCTATCATGTGGCTGTAGCAATTTGAATTGACGTTACTATTGCACCATCTTCTTCGAAAATTCAACATGGCACACAAGTGTTGCACAGTGGCTGTGAAATTGTCATTGATGAAGTTCTTGAGGGTTTCCTGCAGCCCAGCAGCAGAAATTTTGTTTATTTACTTTACCTGACAAGTGGAAGTGGGCCTCCTAAAAAAAAAAAAAAAAAAAAATCAAAGTAGCATCAGGGGGAAGGTTCTGAATAATTCCAGAAAAAGTCAAAATAGTGCCAAGGACACTTTTATGAAGAATTTCCTCATACACAGCTCTGCAAAGTTTCAAAATTTCTCTCATTTAATTCTTGAGTAGCCATTATTTTGTATGCATGCATGTGAAGATCTCTGTGCAGGATTCTTCTTACCTCGTATCAGACAGCTGCACATTTAAGTGTTGAATACTTTGGAAACTGCTGGACGGATGCTCTCACATGCGCCACTTTTCCAGTGTTGCTACAGGCCTAGATCAGTCAGTATACATTTTTGTCAGTGCAGAAGCTGATGCTTTAAAGTCTGATATCTAATCTCCAATAGTTTTTGTAGCAGGAACAGAATCGTCTGTCCAAGTTCAAACAGAATGCGAAATGCTCGTCGGGTAGACATTAGAGAACCACCATTACGAATGTACTCCTGCACAACAGACGCACGATGGTCACCTCACCAAGCCACTGTGCTTTTGGAAATGGCATGTGAACAGCTATCAACTGATGCCCCTCCACAGCAGGCTCTCCAAATATGGGAGATCTTTCTGCTGGACTCCTTACAAAGGAGTTGATTTGAACCCATATATCTCTGCAAATCATCTTTAACCACCGTTTGGGCTACATGTGTTCCAATGGAGTTAAGATGCTTCAAAGCATCAATGGCCAACTTGGTGCTGCCCTGTATTTTTTATATGGGTAATATTATGATCCCATAGTGTGACAAATATATCCGACAGATCAATTTGTTCCCAGCAGGGTCAGCCTCCAGTACACATTTCAGCTATGGTGCAGGAGCTGTTCGTAGGACAGAATAAGAGTACTCTTCTAGAAGGGCCGCTCCTCCCTCAAGACCTCAGCCCCATGCATAACCCATGGGCAGAGACAAAATGGATTATGAGAGAAAACTGGCATGATTCCACAGAAGAACCTGCCCCATTAAATCTCCTAGCTGCCCACAAAGATGTAGCAGAAAACAGATTTATTACTTACCTGACTCCTTTCCTCACTTTATGCAAACAGTCATGGAAGTGGAAGGCCAGAGGAATATACAATAAATGATAAAAAAACATCCTGCTGTGCCTTCTTGAGGACCAAAAAAGATTTATTAAGAACTGTGAACTGTTTGTTCTGATAATTTTGTGTTTAGTATACATTAAACAAATCAATGCAACATAACAAAAAAATAAAAGAAACAATTTTGAAGTGAGTACTGTTCTGAATTATGGCTGTTTGAGCTTTGCGGACATCGTACTGCGCATCATTGCACAGTACCTTCAGCTGTTGGCTCTCTACAAAATTACAGTTGCTTTAACCTGCATAAACACTTATTTGTGTATTTAAAATGGCACAGTCTACTGAGACCATCAATTGTGAAACATGCACTGTTATTAGTTTTTTTAAATGCAAAAGAAGTAAAAGGCACTGAAATTCACTGGAAAATCAGTGAGGGGTATGGAGAAGATGCTCTAAGCACTTGTATGGCTGGAAAATGGTGTATAGCATTTAATGATGAGAAATGAAGTGGGTGATCGTCACTACCGATGATGTGGTGCAGAAAGTCAATAACAAAAAATTTAAGAAGAAAGATGCTACACATTCATTATTTCATGCCTTTCCTTGTGTTTCAAAAAATATTCTATATGACAGGATGTTTACAATACCTGGAGTGCGTATACTGGGTTCCATAAATGTTGACCAAGTTGGACAAAACCAACTGCTTAGCCAGTGCAATGACTTTCCTCCAGACGTACAATATTGAAGGAATAAAGTTTTGAAACAAAATACTCACATGGGGAAGGAACATGGGTTTGATCACATTAAACTGGCATCAAAATAACAGTTCTCAGAATGGAGGCTTTCCACATCCCACAATAAACTGAAGTTCCGGCAAACAATTTCAGCCGTAAAAATCAAGTGCTCCGAGTTTTGGGACAGCCCGTGTGTTTTGCTTATCAATTTTTGTCTTGGAGCAGCACAGTCAACACAGGCATTTGTTGTGAAATCTTAAAGAACCTGTGCTGTGCAACTCAAAACAAAATTTGTGGCATCAGTAGAGGGATCTCCACATGCTTCATTTCACTCACAATTTCACTGTATCGTATGGTTGGAACATCTCAACCACTTCCATGTAGCCTTTACTTAGGTCTAGTGACTATTGTTAGTTCTTGCACTTAAGAATCATATTCCTTTGAGCACTACCAGGATGAGCACGATGTCAAAACATCAATAAGGGCTGGTAAAAAATCAGGCAGCAGATTTCTTCTATGAGACTGGATTTTAGAAGCTGGTAATACGATACCGTAATTGCAATAATATAGGTAGACATTATGTTGAAAAATAGATATAAGTCTAGGCTTTCATGTAGAAATAAAGTAGTGTAATACTGTCTGTGTTTTACGTTAAACTGGTGCTTACTTTCAAAACAATGCAGTTGCGAAAAGCTGAATGTCAAAGGCACAACTCCCTTAATTTCACTCAATTACAAAAGTTCTTTGCTTTTATGGACAGTACTGTACACACTGTGGATGCGTGCTGTCAAATGCATAGTGATATCACAGGAGACAATGAGGACATGAATGAGTTGGTCACTTGACGAAAGCCATTGACATTGTATGTCCTTTTATGATGGTGCACAAGTTCAAAGCATTTTTGTTTTGCATGTTGATATTCTAGTTGTCATGGGTTTATTTATCGACTGCCATTTCTTATTTGTAGTTCGTTGTTATTTGAGTTTACATATTGCCATTTTGTCAATTGGAGATAGTGAGTGGAGCTGTGGACACTAGAAACTGGAGTGCCAAGTGGGGAAATCTGAACATTTCCAACATTCTTCTGTTTCAGTTCAATACAGCAGAGACAGGCAGAAACATTTGTGCCATGTATGGGGATAACGCCAGGCACAGCAAGAAAATGGTTCTCTCGTTTTGACATTAGTGACTCTCCATGTTAAGGAAGATCTTCCGGGTTTGATGAAGACAGTTTAAACATATTAATCCACATCAGTGTACTCGAGAACTGGCAAATGTGATTAACTGTGATCATTCCACCATCATGTGACTTTTGTATGCAATGGGAAGGTTAAAAAATCAGATGTATGGGTACCACATGCTCTAAGCCAAAATCACAATAATCAGTGGCTGGCCATATGTGCACCTCTGCTTGCTCATCATCTAACTGGCACATGAACAACCCAGACCATTCTTATGCTGTGTCATTACTGGTGACAAGAAATGGTGACTTTATGCTAATGAAAAGAAAAGAAAGGAATGGGACCTCAAACAAAACCGCAACTACCTCTACAAAGAAGTGCACACATCCACAAAAGACAATGTTATGCATCTGGTGGAACAGCAACAGTGTTACGTATTACAAATTTCTTCCCAGACGTGTAACTACCACTGCTCACATTTATTGTCAACAACCCAGACATCTTGCTGATGCAATCCAAGTACAACAACCAGGAAGATCGATTGAAGTGATGCCTACACTATGATAACGTCGGCCTGCTTTCTGCTAGACTGACAAACAAACACTACACAGGAAATGAGTTGGGAAGGTATTGCACACCACATTATTCACCTGATCTCGCACCACCTGATTTTCACCTTTTCTGCCCTCTATAAAACAATCTCCAAGTAACTTTTGTTCCAGATGGAAATGCACTCCGAACATGGCTTGATGAGTTCCTTGCTTCAAAACCACGTGGCTCCTATGCTTGAGGAATCTGAAAGTTGCCCCAGCATGGGCAGACAGCAGTCTATTGTAAATAGTGAAGGAGAATATATTATTGATGACTAAAGTCTCATATCAGTTGTGTTTACTAAACCTGTATACAAATTCTATGAATTTGTGCACCAACCCAATAACATCAAACTTTCAGGAAACATTCCTCACACACAAAGAAAGAAAATATGTTATGTGGACATGTGTCCGGAAACACTTACTTTCCATGTTAGAGCTCATTTTATTACTTCTCTTCCAATCACATTAATCATGGAATGGAAACACACAGCAACAGAACGTACCAGCGTGACTTCAAACACTTTGTTACAGGAAATGTTCAAAACGTCCTCCGCTAGCGAGGATACATGCATCCACCCTCCGTCGCATGGAATCCCTGATGCGCTGATGCAGCCCTGGAGAATGGCGTATCGTATCACAGCCGTCCACAATACGAGCACGAAGAGTCTCTACATTTGGTGCCGGGGTTGCGTAGACAACAGCTTTCAAATGCCCCCATAAATGAAAGAGGGTTGAGGTCACGAGAGCGTGGAGGCCATGGAATTGGTCCGCCTCTACCAATCCATCGGTCACCGAATCTGCTGTTGAGAAGCGTACGAACACTTCGACTGAAATGTGCAGGAGCTCCATCGTGCATGAACCACATGTTGTGTCGTACTTGTAAAGGCACATGTTCTAGCAGCACAGGTAGAGTATCCCGTATGAAATCATGATAACATGCTCCATTGAGCGTAGGTGGAAGAACGAAACTAAAATGAGCTCTAACATGGAAATTAAGCATTTCCGGACACATGTTCACATAACATCTTTTCTTAATTTGTGTGTGAGGAATGTTTCCTGAAAGTTTGGCTTCAGAGACACTGTTCAAGAGGACAGCAAAAACAAGCTGTATGTTGTCTTTGTTGGCAGTCTTATGCCACACATTGAGGAACGTCCAACCTCCACCATCATTAAAATGATACCACAAAGATTATAACAATGGGAGCCAAAAATAAGGAAGTCTTAAGTAATGAAAGGAGAGCATATGCATGAACATTTCTGAGGATAACTGCATGTAAAAATGTCGGAAACTTTTAATGGGAACAGTGGGCATGGACACACAATACTGATGTTAAATATATATTGCTTTATTGATTGGTAAGCTAGTTAAGATTATCATATGCGATTTCCAGTTATGACAATTGTACATAGAACAAATCATTATTATTTTACAAATTACTGTACATAATAACATTACTATCAAAATAAATTAATATTTGGAAACAACACACAAATTTTGCCTTATGCTGTAAATGGGGTTTCCTCCATCATATGGATGAAAGCTTTGCACTTTGGACACTGGTAGATATCCATCAAGAATATTGTCTGTAACAAAACAAAACTGCTGTTACTTATTATCCTACGAGATTCACAAAGTTTACAAGTTTTGGCAAATGTTGCTATTTACAATACAAGCATTTCTAGAAAATGAATAAAAAAATAAAATTGTGGTACTGTCATATTTTAGGTGACAGCGCTGCAACCTACGCTTTTCACGAACGTGATATATTAATTAATCAGCATGTGTGATTTACTGTTACTGTAAATAATATACCACGTCACATTATTTTCCTCCATTAACAAGAGTGTAAACTGTCTGCAAATTAATGCTGTTGTCAAATTTATAAGTGACTATAACTTGAAAAACATTTCAGATAAACAGTAACACTTGCACCAAGTCATCTGTTATGAATAGAAAAATCTAATTTGGGTATAATTCATTTTAGTTCTAAAGGTTACTGGTAACACTTGTTGCATATCACACTCATAAACTAAGAGAGATTCAGGAAACCTAGTCTAAAGTTACTTGTTTACAGTGTTGTTAAACACGGTACCAGGAGCAAGTTGTGTACAGTGGAAATTCGAGATTACATTCTCTGATTTTACATTTTTCACAATTCTACACCATAAATTTGAAGCCCCTGTGAAAAACCCATAAGATCAATGCTAAAAATTCCCTGATTTTACATTTCTTCCTAGTAATGTCTACCTCGATTATAAGTTCTTATTCAACGTCTTGCTTGACTTTGTCTCATTTTCTTTCTATTGACATTTGATGTGACTGAATGAGTTATGAGTGGCACAAAAGACAGACAGTTCCTACCACAGTTAAGCGAATGCTTTAGGCCTTTGTGGAGAGGAGAGACATAAAAGAGGAAATGCAGACGTAATCCACAATTGGTGTTGCCAACACACTTTGCAACATTTAGCATCACCACGCAATTATGATACAACTACCGCTAGGTTGCAGTGGTAATGGAAAAACAAGACAGTTGACACAGTGTATTCCAGACAGAGTCAATACATGATGAAGGTGCCCAGACTGCTTATTCTTGTGCCACTTACAACACAGTCTCATCTTTCTGTACATATTTCCGACGTACTGTATTCAGCAACAATATCAATCATCAACCTTTTAAATTAAAACACTGAGTCTCAAACAATATGCTCAGTCATAATCGTGGAAATGTCACCCATTTCCAGGTAGTGAACTCTTACTGGTGACTTGATAGGTCACCCAACTACCAAAGCAGCCACCACTCCACACTAATACATGTAAAATGAGCTCAGCTACGGGATGTGTAGAGAGGATGAGTGGCCCTTCAACGATGGGAATGCAGGTGTATGCCAATGACGTGTTACGACAGAGATGTCACACGGAAATAAGACAAGCATTTTGCGATAGAACATTTTGAAGACTTTCGTGCTCAAATCTGTCACAATACAGCTGCAACAACTAGATACACTACTCACGTATATACTTTGGACCACACACACCACAAACTGTAAACAGGGTGGTCCATTGATCGTGACCGGTCCAAATATCTCGCGAAATAAGCATCAAATGAAAGAACTACAAAGAACAAAACTTGTTTAGCTTGAAGGGGAAACCAGATGGCGCTACCGTTGGCCCGGTAGATGGTCCTGCCATACGTCAAACCGGATATCAACTGCGGTTTTTTAAATAGGAACCCCCATTTTTTATTACATATTTGTCTAGTACGTAAAGAAATATGGATGTTTTAGTTGGACCACTTTTTTCGCTTTGTGATAGATGGCACTGTAATAGTCACAAACATATGGCTCACAATTTTAGACGGACAGTTGGTAACAGGTACGTTTTTTAAATTAAAATACAGAACGTAGGTACGTTTGAACATTTAATTTCGGTTGTTCCAATGTGATACACGTACCTTTGTGAACTTATCATTTCTGATAACGCATGCTGTTACAGCGTGATTACCTGTAAATACCACATTAATGCAATAAATGCTCAGAATGATGTCCGTCAACCTCAATGCATTTGGCAATACGTGAACAACATTCCTCTCAACATCGAGTAGTTCGCCTTCTTCAATAATGTTCGCACATGAATTGACAATGGGCAGACGCATATTGTCAGGCATTGTCGGTGGATCACAACAGCAAATATACTTCAACTTTACCCACAGAAAGAAATATGGGGACGTCAGATCCGGTGAATGTGCGGGCCACGGTATGGCGCTTCGATCACCAATCCACCTGTCATGAAATACGCTATTGAATACCGCTTCAACCACACACGAGCCGTGTGCCAGACATCTATCATGTTGGAAGTACGTCGTCATTCTGTCATGCAGTGCAACATCTTGTAGTAACATCGGTGGAACATTACGTACAAAATCAGCATACACTGCACCATTTAGATTGTCATCGATAGAATGGGGGCCAATTATCCTTCCTCCCATAATGCCGCACCATACATTAACCCGCCAAGGTCGCTGCTGTTCCACTTGTCGCAGCCATCGTGGATTTTCCGTTGCTCAATACTGCATATTATGCCGGTTTACGTTACCGCTGTTGGTGAATGACGCTTCGTCGCTAAATAGAACGCGTGCAAAAAATCTGTCATTGTCCCGTAATTTCTCTTGTGCCCAGTGGCAGAACTGTACACGACGTTCAAAGTCGTCGCCATGCAATTCCTGGCGCATAGAAATATGGTACGGATGCAATCGATGTTGATGTAACATTCTCAACACCGACGTTTTTGAGATTCCCGATTCTCTCGCAATTTGTCTGCTACTGATGTGCGGATTAGCCGCAACAGCAGCTGAAACACCTGCTTGGGCATCATCATTTGTTGCAGGTCGTGGTTGACGTTTCACATGTGGCTGAACACTTCCTGTTTCCTTAAATAACTTAACTATCCGGCGAACAGTCCGGACACTTAGATGATTATGTCCAGGATACCGAGCAGCAAACATAGCACACGCCCGTTGGGCATTTTGATCACAATAGACATACATCAACATGATATTGACCTTCTCTGCAATTTGTAAACAGTCCATTTTAACATGGGTAATGTATCACGAAGAAAATACCGTCCGCACTGGCGGAATGTTGCGTGATACCACGTACTAATACGTTTACGACTATTACAGCGCCATCTATCACAAAGCGGAAAAAGTGGCCCAACTAAAACATTCATATTTCTTTAATTACTACACGAAAACGTAATAAAAAATGGGGTTCCTATCTAAAAAAAAGTAGTTGATATCCGTTTGACCTATGGCAGCGCCATCTGGTTTCCCTCTTCAAGCTAGATAGTAGTTTTGTAGTTTTTTCGTTTGATGCTTACTTCGTGAGATATTTGGCCCGGTCACTATCAATGGACCACCCTGTATAGTGAAGATTGGCAGCAGTGATAGAGGGCATGAAATGAAACTGTAGCATCTGAGCTTTCCTTCAAATTTTCATTTCACACAGTGTACAGAAATTCACTGAGCTGATTTCTCGTAACCTTGTAACGCCAATTGGAAAGTAAACTCATTTTTTCACTTCTCTGCTTCTCTCATCAAGCCTAAAATAACACTTTAACTGAGGTTCACACACTTACACCACTTACTGCTCAAACAGCTCTTTCCCGAGCTAAAAATACTCTTTGTGAACAGGCTGTGTTATCCCAAAATATAATACAGTATGTCATAAGTGAATGTAAATAAGTAAAGCAGACTATTAAGAAAGAGTGATCGCAGGGCAGTGACTGAAGTTTTACTGCACCAAGATGATACTGTACCAACTAGGTTAACACAAGACCTATTACAGTGGCCAGTATTTGTGGTGTAGATTCAAAAATCTTAACAGATTGTGCTTCGGAAATATCAGCAGTTTTGCTCGAGTATTTTGAAGCAATTCCAGCAGCAGGAAAACTGTTGAAAGCTATCAGGCTGCCTTTTAAATTTAATAATGTTGAGACAGCATGCCCATTATTAACCATTGCATAGCTTATGTATGATCGTAGGTGTGGATTTTTCTAAATCATTTTTCTCGTAAACTTGATTTTGATGCAGTCATATGAAGATACAGGTAGGTGAAAAGAACCATATTGCCTTTTGTAAAATGAAAGGGTCAGTATTTGAGTACTTGGAAATTCATTACACAGAAGAGTTTGATGGTAAGCAAGAGACGTAATTCATGTAGAGAGGATTAGATAAGACAGAGGCAACTCCTCTAGAAGAACAAAAATGAATTAGGGACAAGAGAGCTGAAAGGATCTATCAGATCAGGGCTTCCCAACGAGTGGTCTGCGTGCCCCTTAGGGGTCCGCCGGCTCTTCCTAGGGGGTCCGCGGCCACCCTTCACCAAATCGTGTAAAATAATGAGTAAAATTATTGAATAAAAATGTAAAAATCAAATTCATCACAATTTTTTTCGTGTGATAAACATGTGCACTTTTACTTCAGGTCGTATTCCCAAGCAGCCTTTGCGGTTCCTAAGTGAGAACGCATACACAGTAGTGCCGGAGAATGCGGCTTCTCTGATCGACTGTTTCGCAACAATACGGGGGTCGTTTGTGCGCCGGCTCACGGCGGTAGATGCGCTGAAACCTTTTACGCATGCGCGGAGCGAGCTTTGTCGACAAATCACAGCGCTCGCTGGCACGTATGCGGCCCCAGGCATCGTTAAATGTTAAAACTTGCTTTGTCAGTGCACTACCTATTTCATAAGTCAATTTTTGACCTTCAAGTTGTTTTCATTCATCTCTAAACAAAGACTATTGATACTTCGGGGAGGGGGGGGGGGGGGGGTTCGTCGGGAACATGAAACTTGCATTAAGAAGCTTTCAGTTCCCATGGGTTTTGCTCTGAAAATTTAAAGTTACTGTGCTCTTGACTGACTAGGGTTCCGCCATGGATTTTCAACTGAAAAAGGGGTCCACCAGCTGAAAAGGTTGGGAAGCCCCGTATCAGATGGATATGCTGTCAGAGACAAAAATAAACTTTAAAGGAAGTCCTGTTGAGAAAATAGCAATGTTTTCTTTTTCTGCAGCAATAGATTTTGAGTGTAGGCTTACCATAAACACACAGGGAAAGTTTGTGGTGAAAGACTTTTCCAGTAGCTTTTTCTCAAAGAGCAGTACAAAATAAATCATTACAATGTTAGACTGGGGAATAACAGAATAGGCGAGAAATGAGTACATCAATTGTACATTTGCAGGGGAGTTCTGGAAAAGGTTCTTTAGGCCCGGAAGCTGAAGAAGACAGAGAGAGCTACCAGTTCTGCATAGTACCTTTTGTATTGTGCATTTGTTATGGAGGTGCATCAGGTACTGGACCCCTAACTCAAGAACCAACAAACAGTTTATATCACTGTTGTGCTTCTATCTGGGCTGACTTAGGAAGAACACTGTAATTTGACGGTATGCATGTTAGTAGCTATGCATGAAATTATATCGCATTTACAAGTATAATGCTGAGACGATCATGAGAAATTATTGTGTAGCTGAACAAGAAACATTAGCCATCACTTATGGCTTTCAAAACTTGAAAGTTATTTGTTAGGAATTCACACAGTGGTATTAACAGAGCAGAAAATATTTGCGGTTTCCTGGAGAGGTTCTGTGGCCAGTGGATGATGTATCTACTGTGCTAGTGGATCATGTATCTACAGTTTGATGTCAAGATATGGCATTCGAAAGGGGGAGAAAATATTACTGTAGACGCTCTCTTCATATTGGCTGCTGAGGGACAGCCTGAGGAGCAGTTGCCCTTTTCGCAAAGTCTGAAAGTGTTATTCATTAAAGGGACCAGGAATGAAACCACAATTCGGAGAATATATAGGGAGATGCACAAGGAGCAAAATTACGATTGAAATATGTCAAACAAATTCTAGGTTTGAACAATGCACTAAGGAGTGGATATACTGTAAACTTCAGTAAGATACCCTCTTCTATAAAAAAAGGGGCCAACGTGGAGGATTTGAAGCTTCAATTTCCGGTCCAACATCTCAAAACATGATGGCTATGGACACTGGTGTAAGAAAGCATCATAAAATGGCAGGAAACTGTCATCTTTGAAAACATGTGGGGACGGATACACAAGAGAATCATGGCATGTAATCAATTCCAAAAAGTGAGGGTAGTTCACACAGAGCATATGTCAATACCTATACTCCACAAACCACCTTATGGTGTGTGGCAGAGTGTACTTTGTGGATCAGTGTCACTTGCAACCTTTCCTGTTCCAGTTGAGAATTATTTGCAAGACGAACAATCACTGGTAAACCTCTGTGCCGGCTCCAATCTTTCTAATTTAAGATTCACGGTGTTTTCAAAAGATGTATGTAGGACTGGAATTCGTCAGTAGGAAAAGGGAGAGAAGGAAACATAGTACGTGAATATGGATTGGGGGTAAGAAATGAAAGAGGAAGCTGCCTGGTAGAATTTTGCACAGAGCACAACATAATCATAGCTAACACTTGGTTTAAGAATCATGAAAGAAGGTTGTATACATGGAAGAACCCTGGAGATACTAAAAGGTATCAGATAGATTATATAATGGTAAGATAGAGATTTAGGAACCAGGTTTTAAATTGTAAGACATTTCCAGGGGCAGATGTGGATTCTGACCACATTCTATTGGTTATTAACTGCAGATTGAAACTGAAGAAACTGCAAAAAGGTGGATATTTAAGGAGATGGGACCTGGATAAACTGAAAGAACCAGAGGTTGTAGAGAGTTTCAGGGAGAGCATAAGGGAACAATTGACAGGAATGGGGGAAAGAAATACAGTAGAAGAATGGGTAGCTCTGAGGGATGAAGTAGCGAAGGCAGCAGAGGATCAAGTAGGTAAAAAGACGAGGGCTAGTAGAAATCCTTGGGTAACAGAAGAAATATTGAATTTAATTGATGAAAGGAGAAAATATAAAAATGCAGTAAATCAAGCAGGCAAAAAGGAATACAAACGTCTCAAAAATGAGATCGACAGGGAGTGCAAAATGGCTAAGCAGGGATGGCTAGAGGACAAATGTAAGGATGTAGAGGCTTATCTCGCTAGGGGTAAGATAGATACTGCCTACAGGAAAATTAAAGAGACCCTTGGAGCTAAGAGAATGACTTGTATGAATATCAAGAGCTCAGATGGAAACCCAGTTCTAAGCAAAGAAGGGAAAGCAGAAAGGTGGAAGGAGTATATAGAGGGTCTATACAAGGGCGATGTACTTGAGGACAATATTATGGAAATGGAAGAGGATGTAGATGAAGATGAAATGGGAGATATGATACTGCGTGAAGAGTTTGACAGAGCACTGAAAGACCTGAGTCTAAACAAGGCCCCCGGAGTAGACAACATTCCATTGGAACTACTGACGGCCTTGGGAGAGCCAGTCCTGACAAAACTCTACCAGCTGGTGAGCAAGATGTATGAAACAGGTGAAATACCCTCAGACTTCAAGAAGAATATAATAATTCCAATCCCAAAGAAAGCAGGTGTTGACAGATGTGAAAATTACCGAACTATCAGTTTAATAATCACAGCTGCAAAATACTAACACGAATTCTTTACAGACGAATGGAAAAACTAGTAGAAGCCAACCTCGGGGAAGATCAGTTTGGATTCCGTAGAAATATTGGAACACATGAGGCAATACTGACCTTACGACTTATCTTAGAAGAAAGATTAAGGAAAGGCAAACCTACGTTTCTAGCATTTGTAGACTTAGAGAAAGCTTTTGACAATGTTGACTGGAATACTCTCTTTCAAATTCTAAAGGTGGCAGGGGTAAAATACAGGGAGCGAAAGGCTATTTACAATTTGTACAGAAACCAGATGGCAGTTATAAAGAGTCGAGGGGCGTGAATGGAAAGCAGTGGTTGGGAAGGGAGTGAGACAGCGTTGTAGCCTCTCCCCGATGCTATTCAATCTGTATATTGAGCAAGCAGTAAAGGAAACAAAAGAAAAGTTCGGAGTAGGTATTAAAATCCATGGAGAAGAAATAAAAACTTTGAGGTTCGCCGATGACATTGTAATTCTGTCAGAGACAGCAAAGGACTTGGAAGAGCAGTTGAATGGAATGGACAGTGTCTTGAAAGGAGGATATAAGATGAACATCAACAAAAGCAAAACAAGGATAATGGAATGTAGTCTAATGAAGTCGGTAGATGCTGAGGGAATTAGATTAGGAAATGAGACACTTAAAGTAGTAAAGGAGTTTTGCTATTTGGGGAGCAAAATAACTGATGATGGTCGAAGTAGAGAGGATATAAAATGTAGACTGGCAATGGCAAGGAAAGCGTTTCTGAAGAAGAGAAATTTGTTAACATCGAGTGTAGATTTAAGTGTCAGGAAGTCATTTCTGAAAGTATTTGTATGGAGTGTAGCCACGTATGGAAGTGAAACATGGACGATAACCAGTTTGGACAAGAAGAGAATAGAAGCTTTCGTAATGTGGTGCTACAGAAGAATGCTGAAGATAAGGTGGGTAGAACACGTAACTAATGAGGAGGTATTGAATAGGATTGGGGAGAAGTTTGTGGCACAACTTGACTAGAAGAAGGGATCGGTTGGTAGGACATGTTTTGAGGCATCAAGGGATCACAAATTTAGCATTGGAGGGCAGCGTGGAGGGTAAAAATCATGGAGGGAGACCAAGAGATCAATACACTAAGCAGATTCAGAAGGATGTAGGTTGCAGTAGGTACTGGGAGATGAAGCTTGCACAGGATAGAGTAGCATGGAGAGCTGCATCAAACCAGTCTCAGGACTGAAGACCACAACAACAACAACAACAACAACAACAACAACAATGTAGGATGAAGCAATACAATGGTTTGTTCTTTTCTCCTAGGAATGTACACTCTTGGAATTTTTCACAGTAGCCACACCGTGATGCAGAACCACTGTCTTGCAGCATGTGTCACTGATGTTGCCTGGGCACCTCTGTGATACTTTCATGCTTGCTAAACGAATCTGTAACCAAGCATGTTGCTCTTCTCTATTTCTTGTATCAATCCTATTTGGTATAGACCACAATATGACAAGCAATATTAAAATATTGGTCGAACAAGGACTTTGTTAGGTACCTCTCTATTAATGGACTACACTTCTGGAGGTTTCTTCCAATAAATATCAGTATGGAATTGCCTTACCTGCAACTGGTTTCCTGTGGTTGCTCCACATTGAAACACACTACACACACACTCCTAGGTATTTAAGGGATGTGGCTGTTTCCAGTGATTGTTCTGTAATCATACAATAATAGGTCTTTCTTCCTACTGATGTGCAATATGTTTCATTTGTTTATGTTGAGCGTCAACTGACAATACTTCCACCAAGCATCGATCTAATGCCAATATTTCTGCATTTCAGTGTAGTTTTCTACCACAAACTTTTCTGTATACAACACCATAATCCTCTTAAGGCCTTATGGAACTATGAAAAGTAATGGTCCTGTAGCACTCCCTTGTGGTATGCCCAAAATAACTCGTGTCTGAAGACTTCTCCCAATTGAGAATGACATTGTGTTCTGTTTGCTAGGAAGTCTTCAATCCAGTCACACAGTTGGTCCGATATTCTGTACACTCGCATTTTGTTAATTATGTGGCAGCAGGGCGGAACTCTACTGAACACTTCTGGAAGTCGAGGAACAAGCCATCTACCTTTATCTATTGCTTTCTGGGTCTTGTGGATGAACAGGACGAGATGGGTTCCATATGATAGTTCTCTGAACCCATGCTGATTGATATAAAGGAGATTTTCAGTCTCCAGAAACTTCATAAAATGCAAGCATAAAACATGGTCCAAAATTCTACAACAGACCAACATTTCATGTGTCTGTTCGATGACCATTCTGGAAAAAAGGGACTGCCCTGTGCTTTCGTACCAGTTATTTGGAATGCTTTGTCCCTCCAGAGACCTATGGTACACAGCTGCTAGAAGAGAGGCAAATCCTTTTGCGTATTTTATGTGGAATTGTACTAGAATCCCACCAGGCCCGTGGACACTTATCTGCGTGGATTTGTTCCAGCCATTGCCAGTATCTGCAGGCAGGTGCACCTAGACTTTTGCCATGTTAGATGTTTTCTCCAAACATGCAGTTTTACTCTATCCACAGAGCAAATGCCAAAGTGCTGGCTGATAAGATGCAGGAGGATTATTTTGTGCAAACAGTTCCTATGGTGTAGACTTTTCTGCAAAGGAATTTGAAGAAATGCTGCAAAGAAACAACATTCGGCATATCAAAAATTTACTGTATTTTCCACGAGGCAACCCGAGAGATCAGATAATGAAAGAGCTGAACAGGTTATACAGAATGTTTTATCATGGGAGAACCATGTACTGGGCAATTCTCATTCCAAGCATGTGAAGAAGTAATTAATAACCTTTGATAAGAGACTATACGATTCACACCATGCAAAGTGATGTTTGGCAGAAAGCCAATGAACACTGTAAACAAAGTCGGTTTCCCTGTGACGCAAATACTGACCAAAAAGTAGTAAAGAAAATACCAAATGAGAAAATGTCAAGGAAAGCAAATTAGTGGATGAAAAGACATAACAACGAGGTCAGGCCTACCCTATTTCAATCCAGCAATTTGGTGGTGGTGGAAATGAAAGAGAGAACCCAATGCCTATCACTTAGTGTTCAAAAAGGCATTTTGGAGGTAAGAATTTATTATATTTGGAGAGGTATATTACTTAAAATTTGAACAAGTGTAGAGGGTTTCCTGGCTGTTGGAAATTTCATAGTTAGGTGGCAGCGCAAACTCTTGCTATGAGAGAGAACTCTTTTCCTTGGTCTACTCTATTCCTTGTTCTATCCTCTTTCTTTCATTTGAGTTTCGATTTTGAGGTTTTGCTACTGAAGGTATATTTGGTGGCAGGATAAGTTTGAGGCTTAAATATTGTTTTTGGATGAATTTTCATGTATACAGGCTTAAACACAGAAGGTCATAGAAAACAAGTGACCTGAAGTTGTGTGTTAAATGAAAAACTGGATCAGAAGAACGATGGTGTAAGACAGAGAGAAAACTGACCCATAGAAGAATGATGGCATAGACAGCCAGTGACCACTGGTATAATAATAGAACAATATATGAGAAATGATATAAGCCTAACAAATTCTCAGATAATGTTAAAAACATCTTTGAAATGTACATACTCTATGATAGAAATTTCGTTCTGACTTTGTTTAAAAAGCAATTGCTGAGTCTGTCAGCTTCCTGTAGCACACTTTCGTTGGCTTTCTCTGTCCAAAGCATAAGGTAGTCTCATTTGTTTCTTTGAATAACTTAGATTAATAATATTTGCTGGAAAGTTACAATGTTTGACTTAATATCATCATATTCATTGTCCTAACTAATGTTTAAATGTTTTTGCAGCCTCTTAATGTAGCAATTCATGTTAAATTGGATGTTACTAATATGGTTATGCTACTGATCGGATGCCATTGCTGCAGCCTTTAATACAAGTTACACGGTCAACAACAGGAACTGTATTTATTCTGAATTCATGTTAGGAAGTCTGATACCTTTTTAAAAACCATCACAATTCAAAGCAAATATTGGCATTGAATTACTGATATTTCTTCTCACGGTCATGCACCACCCTGTCAGCAATGAGCCGACAAACTGATTATGCCTATTTTCATCTTTGCTTCAGTCATTACGATAATTCAGCTTTCTCTTTTTACCAGTAACCAAATAGATCAACCTTTAACATTCCATGCAAGAGAAACTGATTACAGTATGAACAATGTTGAAGGCCTACCAGTTGAAGAGTTGTGCAAAGTTTTCAGTTCGTAAAAGGTAAAAAAGCAAGAAACTGAGGTGAAGACAGAAGGTCACAAGTAATACTGAAATGAATATTTGATAGCATAATGTCATCATTATTGAATAAACATTAGAAATGCTTAATATACCGACTGTAATATACTAAAATTAACAGTCACAAGTGTTTAATAGTATGTGTGTTAACTTTTTGTATGTATAGTATTGGACTAAGCTGCCTTGAACACTAATGTAGTAGAAAATCAGTTTTTTTGTTTTTAAATTCAATGAACTGAACAGCAAAGAGCACCATTGTAGAACAGAAGTTTTGGTGTACATACAATCAGGGACTGAAGTAAGTTCAAAGTGAGAACTAGCCCAGTCAATGAGGACCTAAAAAGGTCAGCAAGGTGGAAAAATTCACGGAGACGCAACATACTAAAAAACCTGACGTGCTGGATGCGAGCTTAGTGGTGGGGGTGGGGCACTTATAGGTCTTTTTTTTTTTTTTTTTTTTTTTTTTTTTTTTAAAATCTCTAAAACAATGCCTTCTAGTGAAAATGTTTCCCAGTACAAAAGTAAACTTCATTCATATATATATATATATATATATATATATATATATATATATATATATATATATAGAGGGAAACATTCCACGTAGGAAAAATATATCTAAAAACAAAGATGATGTGACTTACCAAATGAAAGTGCTGGCAGGTCGACAGACACACAAACGAACACAAACATACACACAAAATTCAAGCTTTCGCAACAAACTGTTGCCTCATCAGGCTTGTGTCTGTATATGTGTGGATGGATATGTGTGTGTGTGCGAGTGTATACCTGTCCTTTTTTCGCCCTAAGGTAAGTCTTTCCGCTCCCGGGATTGGAATGACTCCTTACCCTCTCCCTTAAAACCCACATCCTTTCGTCTTTCCCTCTCCTTCCCTCTTTCCTGATGAGGCAACAGTTTGTTGTGAAAGCTTGAATTTTGTGTGTATGTTTGTGTGTCTGTTGACCTGCCAGCACTTTCATTTGGTAAGTCACATCATCTTTGTATATATATATATATCCTGTTCATTTTTCTCTAGGACTAACAGTTTCTGCATTACAGGTGTCAGAAAAATTGCAGATTATTAAAAATAGTGGTTTAACGGTATAAAATTGATGTTGATTGCTGAATGAAGTGGGTTAAGAACGAAGGATAAATGTGTGTACCACATGTAAGTGTGATAGAGCCTTATTAAGAGATGAACTGTGTTCAGGGGAGTGACGGGTTGGAAAGGGTGCAGCAGGTGGGAGGCTAGGGTCTGAGAGTAGTCACGAGAGAGAAGGTAGATCGCTGGATTGTTGTCATGCACATCCCTCCTTTACAAGTCTGCAAAATGAAGAGCAAGCAGATGATTCTCTTTTCTCTCTACCCCACTACATCACAAAAAACCTCTACTAAAAGGTGTTTTAGGAAGTTATATCAACTCTTCTGCAGCTCTCCGTATAAATCAGTAACATGCCTGGGGGCAGGGCGGGGGTGTCCATTTTCCATAAAGTGCATTAACACCACATGAAGTACAGAAGATATGAGTTGCTAACTGGCATAACAATGAGCACAAGAGAAGCATATGACCAGATTTGACTTAAATCATTGCTCACTGTTGTACACTGTTAGGAGGGGAAATTGATTCTTACTCATCCTGTATGGCAGCTGTAGCGTTCTTCTTGGAAAGGTAACCTTTCCCACCACAAGCACTGCTCACTTTTCAGTCAGTTCTCTTATGTAAGTTGGTTGGTTGGTTTGTGGGATTAAAGTGACCAGACTGCGATGGTCATCGGTCCCTGTCTCCAAAAAATTAAAACCGCCCAAAGAGAATAAACAACGAACAGCATGAAAGACGTCAGACGACACAGGACGAGAAAGACTCCGACAGAATTCAGACAAAACAAATTAAAACACACAGAGTGTGACGGTGGTTGGCCGACCATAGAGAGAAAAAAAAAAAAAAAGAGGAAAAGCCAACCACCAAGAACACATTAAAAACTCAGTTTAAAATCAGAGGCTAAAAGCCAGAATCAACACTAAAAAACAAACACTCAGATTAAACTATAAAAACCCCCTGCCCGAATAAAACGCAAAACTAAGTCCACCATGGCAGAGTCATCTAGTAAAAGGGCAGGGAGCGTATCAGGCAGCGCAAATGTCTGCCTGAGCACAGTTAAAAGCGGACAAGTTAATAAAATGTGCACCACCGTCAAAACCGCCCCACAGCGACAGAGAGGCGGGCCCTCACGACGCAATAAATAACTGTGAGACAGTCGGGTGTGGCCAATGCGGAGCCGACAAAGAACAACTGAATCCCTGCGAGTAGCTCGTATGGATGACTGCCACACACGCGTCGTCGCCTTGAGAGAACGGAGTTTGTTTGGCGTGGGCAGATTGCGCCATTCAGTGTCCCAAAGCGAGAGAACTTCGCGGCGGAAGACTGCCTGCAAATCAGTCTCCGGGAGGCCAATGTCCAGGGTGGGTTCACTGGTGGCCTGTTTGGCCAGGCAGTCAACACGTTCATTGCCCGGGATACCGACGTGACCGGGGGTCCACACAAAGACCACAGAGCGGCCGCAATGCGCAAGAGTATGCAGGGACTCATGGATAGCCATCACCAGACGAGAACGAGGAAAACACTGGTCGAGAGCTCGTAAACCGCTCAGGGAATCGCTACAGATAACGAAGGACTCACCTGAGCAGGAGTGGATATACTCTAGGGCACGAAAGATGGCGACCAGCTCAGCAGTGTAAACGCTGCAGCCATCCGGCAAGGAACGTTGTTCGAAATGGTCCCCTAGAGTTAGCGCATACCCGACACGACCAGCAACCATTGAACCGTCAGTGTAAACAATTCCAGAGCCCTGATACGTGGCCAGGATGGAATAAAAGCGGCGGCGGAAGGCCTCTGGAGGGACTGAGTCCTTCGAGCCCTGTGCCAAGTCGAACCGAAGGTGAGGGCGAGGAACACATCACGGGGGTGTACGCAGAGGTGCCCAGAAAGGAGGAGGAACAGGGAAAAACCCAAGCCCGGAGAGAAGCTCCTTGACGCGTACGGCGATCGGACAACCCGACTGGGGCCGACGGTCTGGCAGATGGACGACTGACTGCGGGAACAGGACACGGTAATTTGGATGCCCGGGCAAGCTAAAAACATGGGCAGCATAAGCAGCCAGTAATTGTTGGCGTCGTAACCGCAGTGGAGGGACACCTGCCTCCACTAGTATGCTGTCCACAGGGCTGGTGCGGAAAGCACCAGTGGCAAGGCGTATCCCACTATGGAGGATTGGGTCCAGCACTCGCAACGCAGATGGGGAAGCTGAGCCATAAGCCAGGCTCCCATAATCCAGACGAGACTGGATTAACGCCTGGTAGAGCCGGAACAGGGTAGATCGGTCGGCGCCCCAGCGGGTGTGGCTCGAACATCGCAGAGCATTGAGATGCCGCCAACACGCCTGTTTGAGCTGCCGGATATGAGGCAGCCAAGTCAACCGGGCATCGAAAATCACCCCCAAAAACCTGTGTGATTCCACCACTGAATGAAGTTCGCCGTTAAGAGAAAGCTGCGGCTCCGGGTGGACAGTACGTCGCCGGCAGAAATGCATAACGCAGGTCTTGGCTGCCGAAAACTGGAACCCATGAGCTACAGCCCAAGACTGCGCCTTGCAGATAGCGCCCTGTAGCTGACGTTCAACAGCTGCAATGCCAGTAGAGCTGTAGTAAAGGCAGAAGTCGTCAGCATACAGGGAAGCGGAGACAGAATTTCCCATGGCCGCAGCGAGCCCGTTAATGGCTATTAAAAACAGGCAGACACTTAAAACAGAACCCTGTCACACACCGTTCTCCTGGACGTGGGAGGAACTATACGAGGCCGCGACTTGCACGCAGAAGGTACGATACGACAGAAAATTGCGGATAAAAATTGGCAGAGGACCCCGAAGACCCCATCCACGAAGCGTAGAAAGGATGTGATAACGCCATGTCGTATCGTACGCCTTCCGCATGTCGAAAAAGACAGCGACCAGGTGCTGACGGCGGGCAAAGGCAGTACGGATGGCCGACTCCAGGCTCACCAGATTGTCGGTGGCGGAGTGGCCTTCACGGAACCCACCCTGAGACGGAGCCAGAAGGCCCCGAGACTCCAGTACCCAATTCAAGCGCCGGCTCACCATCCCTTCAAGCAACTTGCAAGGAACGTTGGTGAGGCTAATGGGACGGTAGCTGTCCACCTCCAGAGGGTTCTTTCCAGGTTTCAAAATGGGGATGACAATGCTTTCCCGCCATTGAGACGGAAACTCCCCCTCGACCCAAAGACGGTTGTAAAGATCAAGGAGGCGCCGCTGGCAGTCCACTGAAAGGTGTTTCAGCATCTGACAGTGGATGCCATCTGGCCCAGGAGCGGTATCAGGGCAGGCGGCTAGGGCACTGCGAAATTCCCACTCACTGAATGGAGCATTGTAAGATTCTGGGTGGTGGGTGCGAAACGAAAGGCTCCGACGTTCCATCCGCTCTTTAATGGAGTGGAAGGCCAGTGGGTAATTGGAAGAAGCGGAACTAAGAGTAAAATGCTCTGCCAAGCTGTTGGCAATTTCGTCGGAGTCTGTACAAACTGCTCCATTCAGTGAGAGCGCAGGGACGCTGACAGGGGTCCGATAGCCATAGAGGCGTCGGATCTTGGCCCACACCTGCGATGGAGAGACATGGAGGCCAATGGTGGACACATACCGCTCCCAGCACTCCTGCTTGCTTTGGCGCATAAGGCGGCGCGCCCGCGCACGCAGCCGTTTGAAGGTGATGAGGTGTTCAATGCAGGGATGTCGCTTGTGACGCTGTAGCGCCCGCCGGCGATCTTTAATCGCTGCAGCAATCTCAGGCGACCACCAAGGCACAGTCCGCCGCCGAGGGGACCCAGAGGAACGGGGAATGGCAGATTCGGCGGCAATAACGATGCCGGTGGTGACCGATTGAACCACCACATCAATGTCATCATTAGAGAGAGGATCAATAGCGGCAGTGGAGGAGAACAAGTCCCAGTCAGCCTTATTCATAGCCCATCTGCTAGGGCGCCCAAAAGAGTGACGCCGTGGTAGTGACAGAAAGATCGGAAAGTGGTCACTACCACATAGGTCGTCATGCACACTCCATTGGACAGATGGTAAGAGGCTAGGGCTACAGATTGAAAGGTCAATGGCGGAGTATGTGCCATGCGCCACACTGAAGTGTGTGAAGGCACCATCATTTAAAATCGAGAGATCGAGCTGCGACAATAAATGCTCAACGGTGGCACCTCGACCTGTTGCCACTGACCCACCCCACAGAGGGTTATGGGCGTTGAAGTCGCCCAATAGCAAGAAAGGTGGCGGCAATTGGGCTATCAGCGCAGCCAGGACATGCTGCGAGAGACTGCAGACGGTAACAACCTGTGGCGTCCACACCCGAACAGTGACAGCCTCTAAAGGTGTTTGGAGAGGGACAGACTCGCTGTGCAGAGTGTGAAGGACAGAGGCAGACGCCACCAGACACCCTTTCACATGCTGCCCGGTTCTTATAATAACCCCGATAGCCACGAAGGGCGGGGGTTCGCATTGCTGGAAACCAAGTTTCCTGAAGAGCAATGCAGAAGAAAGGGTGAAGGCTGATAAGTTGGCGGAGCTCAGCTACATGGTGGAAGAAACCGCTGCAGTTCCACTGGAGGATGGTATTGTCCATTGCGGAGAAAGGCGTGATGGGACTGGGAAGGCAGATTACGCCGTTGGGTCACCTGCTGCCTCCGATGGAGCACCCGTGCAAGTGCTATCCATTGCGTCTGAGGGATCGGTGAGATCGAGGTCCTCAGCGGACGCAAGGATCTCCACCTCATCCTCAGACGCAGAGCTTTTAGGTAGCGGTGGAGTAGGTGCCACCGCAGGTGTCTTGGACTTACGGGTCTTCAAAGTCGTTTTCTCTCGCTGTTCCTTTGGTTGCCGTTGTTTAGAGGGCTTATTGGAGTCAGTCTCTGGGACCGAAGAGGATCGCGAAGCCTGTCGACCAGCGACCTGTGGCTTCTTCAGCCACTGGTTGGTGTCTGCTGTGCCGTTGGTAGGAACCTCGGAAGGGAGTGACCCAAGGGATCCCTTCCGAGCGAGAGAAGCCGAAAGCGAGAGAAGCCGAAGAAGACTTACGCTTCTGGTGTCCCCATTGGTTTAGTGGGTGCTGCTCCCGAGGTAGATGGTGTGGGAGCAACAGCGAGAGAAGGGGCCCCCATCGTCAAGGGGGCAGGTGAGGTCCTCTGACTCTGAGAGCTGACTGTATATCTTTCAGCTGAAGGAGCTGGAGCAGGAGTGACAGTGGAGGCATAAGATGACATCATGTGCACGGAATGATGCCGTTCAAATTTCCGCTTAGCCTCAGTGTAAGTCAGTCGGTCCAGGGTCTTATATTCCATGATTTTGCGTTCTTTCTGTAAGATACTGCAGTCTGGCGAGCAAGGGGAATGAGGCTCTCCACAGTTGACATAGACGGGAGGCGGAGCACATGGAGTATCGGGATGAGATGGGCGTCCACAATCTCGACATGTGAGGCTAGAAGTACAGCGAGAGGACATGTGACCGAACTTCCAGCACTGAAAGCACCGCATCGGGGGAGGGATATAGGGTTTGACATCACACCGGTAGACCATCACCTTGACCTTCTCTGGTAAGGTATCACCTTCGAAGGCCAAGATGAAGGCACCGGTAGCTACCTGATTGTCCCTCGGACCCCGATGAACACGCTGGACGAAATGTACACCTTGGCGCTCTAAATTGGCGCGCAGCTCGTCATCAGACTGCAAAAGGAGGTCCCTATGGAAAATAACACCCTGGACCATATTTAAACTCTTATGTGGGGTGATGGTAAAGTGAACATCCCCCAACTTGTCACAAGCAAATAACCTGTGTGACTGGGCAGAGGATGCCCAGAGTGCATTTTGGACAAGCCCTCCACCTCCCCAAACTTGTCCTCTAAATGCTCTACAAAGAACTGAGGCTTCACGGATAGAAACGAGTCACCATCAGCTCTGGTACAGACGAGATACCTGGGCGAATACACGTCACTGTCATTCATTGCCTTTCGTTCCTCCCATGGAGAGGCCAGGGATGGGAACGATTTGGGGTCATAAACGTTAGCTTTAAAATGAGCCCTCGAACGCTTAGAGACTGCTGGTGGCTGGCCGCCAGCGAGAGATGATGTACCACGCTTCATTGCAGCTCATCCGCCCTGATGCCACCTACTCCGACCAAGGGCCCTCCCTGCGGGCGCCACCCAGCCGCAGCAATAGCCACCTGGCAGGATGGCCATTGCCGGGAGTCCTGATGCCCCAGGGAGATGGGCATCTACTCCTTGGCATACGTGGGGAGTTAACGGCGCAGGCATCAGTAGAGCGATCCCTGTGTTGTCAGGGGGCTACAACCAACAGGGTACATGGCGGCCCCACCACAACGGACTGGCTACCGTGCTGGATCTTAGGTGCAAAAATGTCCAAGGTCGTCGTCTCAGTTAAAAACAACACTGCAGAGTGCAGCGTGGTTATCGCACCCAGGGACGTATCCTAGCCCAAGAGATGGAAAACGAGCGGGACACCATTGCAACGACGAAAAAGCCGGCTAAAGGTCTCAATACACGACGGATACAGTGCACCATGTAAGGCGCCCTTCCCCAATTGGCTCGCTTTTCGGAATAATTTAGAAAGATGGAGGTCAAACCCGAAAGGGGACCATCACATAAGGCCGAAACATTTGAGACTTCTTTTAGTCGCCTCTTACGACAGGCAGGAATACCGCGGGCCTATTCTAACCCCCGAACCCGCAGGGGGGTCTTATGTAAGTAGAGAAAATGTTAAAGTTATTTGCACTTTATTAAGTGAATACTTATTTGCAGATGTTAAGTGAACTTTTACATAAAATAAGTTCCTATAAACAATAGAAGGTAGGAGTTTAATTTTTCAGTGTGATGTTGTCAGTGACCTATGTAGTGTTGGTGACAGAGGAACTGGGTTGGTAAATGTGACACCCTGCTGTTATCTATCATTGGCAGTGTACTGTTAACAGTTTTGTAGTCATTTGGTGGTGAGTTAATGAATGACCACAAAGTTACTGCACTCTCTTCACCATTAGTTGTGGTTTGTTAGACTCCACAAATCATCATAGCCGAATTCGTCCAAATTCATGGTACATGTAGGGTGTGGTGAGACGTGGAAGTGCCCTAGTGGGAACTTCAGATGGCCAAGTGTTGAGGAAATAAAAGGAATTTTGATGCGGATCTATCACCATGTGCACGTTATCAATTGTCCCTGTGACAGTGTGTTTAGGAAGCGGTGTTTGGCTCAGCGGTAAGAGAACGGAATCGTATTGAATGGATCATGGGGTTCAACTCCGCCCAGTAGCAGACATTTTTGTGCTCCTTGGCAATGCCTACACTACTGACATTACAATTTACCGCAACATCATACAGGTTATTTTGCATTTCTACATGCACAACATCAGCATGGGACATCACTCTTTAAATCAAGCACATTATCTTACAAACTTGGGATTGTTAATGGTCCATAAGGTACAAACATGAATAATTGTATACAGTGAGTTTAATTTGACCTTGGTGGCGCTGTTGGCAGAAACACCACCAGCCCCAAAAACGCCAGCCTGAACAACGGGCAGCTACATAAAGGCCACTACCAGACAAAATATCATCCGTCACCATACATTCAGGTTCCATTACACACTGTGCTGCCGACTGTATACTGTGCTAAGAATACTGGACTCACTCTCGTGGGTACTCGCTCTGGACATGGTTATTTGCACACTTATTATGAAAGTGCTTTGAACTGGTATAGCTTTTGTGTTGGGAACTTTGCCGCTGATGTGTGCCTTAATCGTCACTGTCTTGTTTTATTGATTTACAATAGTCCTAGTTGGAAGAACAATTGCTGATTAGCCCCCGTGTCAGTTCGAATGTCATCGATTTCATCCTCATGGTCTGAGATATACATAGGAGGAAGTAACGTTTTGGTTGACTCTTCTAGAAACGTACGGTCTCAGAACTTTAACAATAGACCACACCGTGATGTAGAACACTTCTCTTGCAACGTGTGCCACTCATTAGCTGAGCACCTCTATGATGATTCCGCGCCAGCCAGGTAAATCGTTCACCGGCGAGATTAGTGTGCGAATTTTCTGGGAAATATCACAATCATTGCAGACAAAACAACTGTATTGTGAGAACACTGGAGGCAAATATTGTGGAAAGATCAAAAATGTCGTACAAAAGTGAAAATCTTAACATGCCTGGAACATTAGTAGATAAAGAACAGGAGCCAGAAGATAACAGCCTCCACAGCGATGCATCGAAGCGATGATTGAAGACTGCGCTGATTTATGTTTACAATATTTGACCAAAAGAGGATCTGATCACATTAGGAGGTTCCACGGTAATAACCGAAGAACACATTCAGATGGCAAATAAAATACACCAGAAAACACTAGAGATTTTATCCAAATATACCTTTGTATGTGACGAGGAGTTGATTCGGTTCGACAACATCGCCTAGGAATGTGAATATGCAGACATTAAGGGTGCCATTTCATCAGGTGATGACTACTAATCCAACGCCAAAAAAATGAAAGAAAATCCAGAATCCGTTCCACATGATTACAAAATAATGACGGTTAATCCTGCAAAAACACATCCAAAGTGGTAGTTGAAGAGTCTGCAAACAAAATGTGCGTCTCGCTTGAAGCATATGTAGGATTTGAGAATTTGGGAAGAACATATTAAACAAATTGCTAGACGTATGTTCACTTCATAGAAGCACAAAGCTGTAACCAGCATGTCACTACTAGAAACTTGCAACAATGGGCACTTGCTGCTGTGAGACACTTTCCAGATTTGAAATTCAAAGCTTCAGCAACGTGGCTCAGGGGGTTTAAAAAAAGGCGTAAAATCTGACAGAGAAAGGTTTAAAGAGAGACTACTACTACTGAGGAAACCCTTGCTGTGGCAGAGGATTTCTGTTGCCAGACTCTAGCTTTTATCCCCAACTATGGCAAGGACTTTGTTATCAACATCTGTCAGACAGGTAAGCCACATGTTTCATTTGTCTACATCAATCGACATACTCTTTGCACTGTCATGTATAATAGGTTTACATTCATATCTTCTCTTTCCAGGCTGTCAGTATCAGTCGACATATCACCGAACCCTAGAACATCATGGGTCAAAACTTGTGCGTGAAATGAAAGGATATGAACAAAGTAACACACTCCTATACAGCACAATATGCTATGAGCCTTTCAGGAAACTATTGCCACATGTCAACACGTGCCTACAGGAGAGTACTGGGTCTTTTGGACCAAGTGTTAAAATATCAGTACATGCGTACGCAGCAAAATATACAAATGTTATCATCATTTCTTCAAAATCCGGTAAACTGACAACAGACTTGTACAAAAGATATTTAACTGGTGTGATGAAGCCCTATGTGCAAGAGAATAAATGTCTTCTGTTGATTGATTCATGGGGAGGACAAACAAATCGAGAAACATACAGCGAACTGTTCCAAGATGAAAACGGACTGCCACCGTGCAGTATCAAAGTAATTCCCCCCAAACGTATGCCACTAGTGCAACCCAGTGGTGTATATTTTTATCGTCAGATAAACAATCTAATTAAAAAATGTCAAAACTGTGCTTATCTCACAGAGAGAGAAGAAGAAATCACTTCCCGAGTAGCTTACATCAAACTACATTCCATTATACATCACCAGCTATTGTCGCTCATATTCAGTGACATCCTGTGTTATGCGTGGTTCACTGCTGGACTGTGCGATGAAAGAAGCTGTTTTCACAATGTCAATCAAGTTTGTTTTTCTATGGAGTCATCAAGAACACCATGTCACTGCAAAAAGGCGGCACTTATAACGTGTGCAAAATACGGTCAAAATTATTGCTTCTCGTTTCTTTCATGAATATCACTCCAGTACATGTAGTTGATTAATTGCAAGAGAATGGAAGTATCGATTTACATACACGACATTCCCTTGCACATGTTAACTACAATCCCTTTTCAAATGTTTGCAGTCCCGCATTTCACCTTATGCCTATACTTCTTGTGCTTATATAAATTAATAAAATAACCTATATGATGTGGTTAATTATGATGTCTGTAGTGTATGCATTGCCAAGGAGTACAAAAATATTGGCTACTGGACAGAGTCGAACCAGAGGCCCCTTCAATGCGAATCCCGTCTCTTACTGCTGAGCCAAACACCTCTTCCTAAACGCACTGTCACAGAGACAATTGATAAGATGCACACAGTGATAGATTTGTATCAAAATTCATTTTATTTCCTGAATGCCTGGCCATCAGGAGTTTCCACTTGGGCACTTTCTTGTCTCAGCACGCACTACATGTACCATAAATTTGGACGAATTCGGCAATGAGGAGTAGGCGTCGTCCTCTTGTGAGTGGAGCCAGTTACCACATCTCCACAGTATATTTTGCGAGGTACGTATCAATATGTCTGATGGAGTAGGACTGATCACGTTCAAATTTAGAACAGTAAACTTCTGTATTGCATTGCTTGACCTATGGTGCATAGGTGTTCTACTTTCATTACAGAGGGGGCCTCTTCAGATGAGACAGCTGATGCTAATATGATGCATTTGATATCCCTCACGCTGTGAAAGTGTTCCAGCCATTCTCAAACACATTTTGCCATCATGTTACCCTTGCAACAAACTTTTCAGTGTGATACAGTTGACAGTTCCAGCTGTGGAATTTTATAATAGTTCCTGTAACAACTGCAAATAAATACTCACTAAATAAACTGAAAATAACTCTACTATATAAACACCGGATTAGTGAAATTGCTTTGTCTACTCACATGAGAGAACTGGACAGGAAATGCTGGAACTGTGTAGTCAGTCCGTGAACTGAAACCTCATGGGGGAGGGAAGGGGGGGAGTTGCCTTTCCTGGAGGAGTGCTACAGCTAACATACAGGATGAATAAGAATCCATTTCCCCTCTAACAGCACAGGACAGTATGAAGCAATTTACGTAGCTTCTGTCCTTACGCATTTCTTGCTTTATTATTATTAGCAATTCACATCTGTATTTCATGTAGTGTTAACACACTTTGTGGAAAATAAACGTCGTCATGCATGTCTGCTGCAGAAGAATAATTACAACTTTGTAAAAACACCCTGTAGTTGCATTTTGTGATGTACTGGGGTATAGAGAACGGGGAATTGTCGACGCACTCTTCATTTTGCAGACATATGAAGGAGGAAAGTGCATCACAACAATCCAGTGGCATCCTACCTCCTTCACACTTCTGTCCCTCCACCCCCCCCCCCACCCAACCCCCTCCCCCATTACAACCAGTTACATACCCAGAGCACAATTTATGTGCTGCACTCTGATGTGATACCCAAATTTAATCTAAATCTTTGTTCTTCACACACTTCCTTTAACAAGAAGCATACATGTTATACCACTGAAACACTATTTTTAATGATCAGCAATTTTTTCATCCCTACAATGCAGAAACTATTAGTCCTAGAGAAAAAAAATGAAAAGGAGTTTTTTGTAGGAAATTAATGCAGTTTAATTCTTTACTGGGAAACATTCTTGACATTTAAAGACTCTGTCTCCTGTCACCCCCATGCATACACTCTGTTGGTCAGGATTTTTAGTATGTTGTTTATTACACTCCCCTTAGTGATGGTACAAAAGTTTGAGACTATCTGAATTTTTGCCCCTAATTTTCTTTAGTTGAACATGAAATACCAGAGGAATGGAAGGTAGCTGTGATATGCCCCAAATACAAAAAGAAAGACAAATCAGTATGTGACAGCTATAGGGGCATAGAGCTACTCAACATCTGTTTAATGATCTTCTCCAACTGCCTATTAGAACGAATAAAACCTCTAGCAAACAGACATAATTGGAGAATACAAAGGAGGTTTTCAAGCTTGACAATCAACCACGGACCAGATTTTTGTCCTGAAACAGGTCTGTGAAAAAATGTACGAATAAGACAGAGACATATCTCCTGCTTGTAGACTTCAAGAAGGCTTACGACAGTATACATGGACCTAGCCTAATTAGAACTATGACAGAGTTTGGTATGCCAAAGAAATTGGTCAAACTGGTAGAGGTATGCCTAAATGGCAAAACTTAAGGTTAAGGTAGGCAATAAAATGACAGGAAGCTTCGAAGTTTTAACAGGATTATGCCAAGGAGATGGGCTACCACCTGTCCTCTTCAACCTGGCACTCGAGAAGGTAATGAGGGATTTCAACAAAGAAAACTTCCAGGGCATTCAAACTGGCAATGAACACATTACATATCCGGCCTGTGCAGATGACATTGCACTATTAGCATGCACACAACAAGATCTGAAGAGAAGTATACGGACCTTGAAGTTATTGGCAGCTAAGATCAGTCTACAAATTAGATCTGAAACGACTGAGTATACGACCATAACAAGAAAGATCCAAAACTCTCAAGATTTAATTGTGAACCACACCAGGTATAAACATGTCAAAGAGTTCAAATATCTTGGATCAATTTTTACAGAAGTAACATCAACTGAAGCAGAGATAAAAGCACGACTGCAGGCAGAAAACAGATGCTATCACTCTCTAGACCCTATATTAATATGTACAAGTGTGTCTCAACAACTAAAGCTACGGTTGTATAAGACATTAATAATGCCAGTAGTACTTTATGCTTCTCAAACCTGGAGCACTCTAAAACAAGACCTTAACCGACTGCTTACATTTGGAAAGAAGGTCCTCAGGAAAATATTTGGAGTAGTCAGAGATCAGACTACTGAAGAATGGAGAAGGTGCCATAACACAGAATTAGAAGAGCTGTACAAGAAGCCTAACATCTTGGGAGTGATGAGAAGTAAAAGACTGCAATCGGCTGAACATGTAGTTAGAATGAAAGTAACAAGGTGGCCCAAAAATGCAATGGACTGGATCCCGTCAGGCAGCAGACCAGTGGTAAGACCTACGAAGAGGTGGATCGATGGAGTGAGGGAAGACTTGTTGCAGCTGGGAGTCACAGAAAACTGGAGACAGATGGAGAGCTCTAGCTGTGGTGGTGTGCAGTCCACTGGGCCTGATCACGTGAATGAAATGAATGAATTTTCTTTGATTGATTTGCCTAAACCTGGAGGGTGTAGCACACACAAGAAAGATACAAGTCATCTAGGTGTGGGGTCTTAGTGGGGCAAAAGGGAAGCATTTGGAGAATACTGGAAACCTGGCACAAAATACTCCTGTGGCAAAAAGTAAGTAAGATGCAATTTTAGTGGGAATATAAGATGTACCAACCGTCAAATGGACTCATCCTTGGCCCTGAAACATGGGAGAAGAAAAGTAGTTATGTCGAAAAAGTATGTTTTGCAGTAGGCAGAGCAATCACAAAATTATTAAAAGTAGCATTACAAGAGAGTTTAAGCATGAAGAACAAATGTGCTGCACCAAAAGTGTTTATGTTAGGAAAAGTAGTGTGGCAGACACCACAGTCTGCTAAAAAGTTATAAATAGAGATCATAGTCCCTTGGTCTGGGCAGATTATGATGAGTGTTGACTGAGAGTAGACCTGTAGCTGATGGCAGCCCAACCTCAGTGACACAAGAACCTTTTTTTGTAGTTCATCTGCTGTTTGCATCATATAAATATGAAAAGTCATGTAAGAAGTGACTCATCTGTGTTTACAAGTTATGCTTTAGATGGTGAAAATAACTACAGATTTGCACATGGTTAGATCAGATGAACAAAGCTAATGTCAAGCTATTATGTCATCTGTCACATTGGTACAGGATAGTAGGATGATGCTTATCCACTTACTGTGTACATGCACAGTGTTGTGGCCGGTAATCACAGATGGCTTTCCGGTTGCAAATGTGTTTTAATTTTTATGCTAGTGGAGAATATCGTGGGTTCCGGTGATAACCAGTATCAGAACTATCCCGGCATTTTGTTTATAAATTCCCACTTGGCAGCGGTCTATTTTATTTGCTATTTCACTGGCATCACTACTCAACTTTACACGAGATGAAGATTGCTTGAAATTAGTGGCTCCAGTGCAGGCTCTGAATTCTGTTGCATGGCACATTTGTCTCAGATTTAAAAATGTTACTTAAGTACACCAACTTAACTCTAGGACAGAGTGTCTCAACAATATAGTTTGTTTTTAACAGACATGTTGCATGATAATTTACAGCTGAATCAACTTCTTCCTTGACCTTCAAAGACTGAGTATGTAATATGTTATACCAGCTGGAGTGATAGAATTAGTGCAGATCAGGTAAGGCATATAGATCTTGCGTATCCCAATAAATCACACATGGCTGTTTTCACTTCAGCTTGAGATAGCAGTTAGTTCATCTTAAAAAGAAGCTCAATGGCTTTTTTTCCATTTATCTGTTCAAAATCAGCACACAAATATTAAGGGACACATCAAATCAGGTTACAAATCTCCCCTTCCATATTCCACATTTTCCGAGTTTGATGTCACAGTTGCATTCATACATCATTCATTTCCTGGAATACCCATGTGGCTCAATGTCCAGATGAGTGTTACGATTGTTCTGGGGGTGGACGTCTAGTACTAGATCTTGGATGTTAGTGACCAAAACATTTCTGGACTGGCATAGAGATATACCTTGCGAGCAGCTCTTTGAGTTTCTACGAATCACCAAGTTCTTTGTTGTGAGAAATTTAATGTATTACAAAGCCTGTTTTTTCTCTTGTGGCTGAAAAAGCATAACCAAACCTATTGTTGGTTCTCAAACCGTATGTGTAGACCCATGTCAAATTGTGGTAGTCATGGAGACCTGAGTGGAATAGGCATCCGAGACTTGTGGAGTTAGCATTTTCCTTAGGGCCAAAAAAGAGACCCATCCAAATCATAGGACTGGGTACATACATACCACAGTTGCCAACTGTGCACAAGTGGGGTGGATGCGAATTAAAATGCTCAATACCAATTGTGCTGCCAACCAGAAAGCAGTGCATCTGTAGTCCCCATGATAAATGATCAAAGCTTTGTAGAACCACAGAAAAAATCTGCTGCTGAGAAATCTGAGAGTATTAAGTTTCCTCTTGCAATTTCCCTTGAGCTGGCATACTTGTGGTGACAATATCTACTTACTGTCAAATAAAATGGCTAAAAATTTGAAAATTTTGATGACTTGAAGTAACTGGTTGCCATGGTAAAGTTGTGGGTGAGGATGCACTGTCCAGAGTCAGTAATACTGCACGATGGAGTTTTAAGATTGCACCAGATCTCATACCATTGACTGTGATGGCAAAGAGGGTTACGCTCCAAACCCGACCCCTGAGGGACCACAGTTTCCTGTACATAATGGTTGCTGAGGGCTGGACTAACCCGGACCCAGACCAGTCAAAGCGATAGAAACTTCCAGATAAAAAAGGGTAAGCAACACCAGAGTCCTAATCGTGCTGTTTTGACAGGGTGTGATGGCATCAGGTAGTACTGGGCATCATCTGCAGCTGCCAAGCCATAAACCTGATAACCATAGTCACTTGGGATGAAATCAGTCGCAAATATGGTGAGGAGTAGCATGATCTGCACACTAAGATATGCGCGCCAGGAAGCAGAGCATGTTAAGTTTCTGCATGCAGCCAGTCTTAACGTGATGAATATGGGGCAGTCAAGTCAGCTTTTTAACAAAACAGCGTCTAAGATATGGGACTGTGCTACGATGTCGAGGGGTTTAGGAAAACCTTTTTAACTGTCTGCCCCGGAAACCACACCGGTAGGCAGACAAAAAGCCCTGAGATTCGAGAATGCAGTACAATCTGTGGGCAAGCACCCTTACAGGCAGCTTACAGAGTACGCTGGTCACAGGCTAATTGGCCAGTAACTATCTAGAGCCACTGGGTTCTTATCTGGCTTAAGGACTGGGACAACTATGCTATCTTGCCATTGTGAGGGCAAGACAACTTTGAGCCAAATATGTTTGAAGAACCTGAGGAGATGTTGCCTGTGGGGGATATTCAGGTGTTGGATCATCTGGTTGTGAATCGAATCAGGGTCTGGGGCTCTGTTGTGGAATGAGGCAAGAGCATGAAGTAGTTCTCAGTTAGTGAAAAATTATATGATTCAGATTAGTGAGGAAAGAAACATAAGGGTATGTCACCAACTTGTTGCTTTCCCAGTAGAAAGGTACCCAGACAGGAAGGTCGCCAATGCTGTTGCAAAGTGGGCCGCAAGGAGTACTGCAAGAACCAATGAATCAGTACAAGGGAACACCCTGTAGGAAAAGCCCTGGAACACCTGTTTAATGCTGGTGGCCCGTAAGGCCACAAGCTTAGCCTACACCCGAGATGAAGTGGTGTACATCCCCAGGGAGGAGACAACGCTTCCACCATTCCTTCTTACTGCATTTGATTAGATAGCAAGCCTAGCACAAAGTCGCTTAAAAGTTATTACTTAAAATTCGAGGGTCTTTTCCCGTTCCAGGACAGAAATAATAATACCCCATGGCCACTGATGATGAAACTCTCCTTCCTGCCAAATATGACAAACACCCAGAGGACATGGCCATAGCCTTTAAGCTATTTATTGTGAATTTTATTGGGTCCAACAGCTGTGTTTCAACACACTGAAAGTGCTGTGGAACTCCAATTCACTAAAGGAAAGATTATATGACTCAAGGGCTTGTGGACAGAACGATAAATAGTATTGCTCTGGCAAATGTTTTTGGGTCAGGAAATTAGGATGGTAGTTACTGCATGGAGATATTTCGGTGAAACGTGCTACAAAACAAACAAGGATCAGTACACACGAGGGGGTACCCAAAAGAAACTGAACTGACTTTTTTTGTGGGCAGTGCTTTTGCAGTACCACTTTTTGCCACTATGAGTGCACAGAGTGAACATTCCAGCCGAGCTGAGTGCCATCGCTGAAAAGAGGTTGGTTGGTTTCAAGGGGGAGGGGGGGGGGGGTGGGGGTGAAGGGACCAAACTGCTATGACATCGGTCCCTTGTTCAGAATAAAACAATGTCATAAGGGTGAGAATAAAAAAAGCAAGACTGACAATACAAAACGGAGAGAACGGAAAAACCACAAGAACAATGGAAGGGCAACAAACACTTAAATGGACAAAAGGGGACAAGAAAACCACAGAAACATGTAGAAGAGATTAAAACGACAAAACAGAGTACCATGGCTGGCTGACCAGGAGAATAAAAAGTGGAAGCAAGCCACTCTGCAACACATTAAAACCTCCATCCTCAAAGCACTAGGGTAAAGGACACAGAGGGATGAAGGACATGCGCTAAAACTTAGATCAAAAGATAAAACCCATCCTCATGAATAAAACTTAAGACTAAATCAGCCGATGAGATGTTTTCAGATAAAATTTGCGGCAACGAGTCCGGTAACAGAAGATTTCATCACAGGGCTGTCTAAGTGGGACAGTGCACCAGAATATGGGCTGCTGTCAACCAGACACCGCATGAACACTCAGGTGGGTGTGTAGGCTTTCACGGACGGCGTCTTCAGTAATTAAAACTTCCGGGCTAAGAGGCCGTGGTCCAATAGTAGAAATACTTCTCCCTCTAGCTACTCCTGGTGTCTATAAGATTCCGTGTGGTTGTGGGAAGGTTTACATTGGAACCACAAAAAGAAGTATCAATACTCGCCTAACTGAACATAAAAGGAACTGTCGACTGGGACACACGGATAAATCGGCTGTAGCGGAACATGTTTTTTAAACGGGTGACCATGAAATAAAATTTAGTGAGACGAGCGTGCTAGCTAAGACATCACATTATTATGCACGTATGTATAGAGAGGCTGTAGAGATTTTTAAACACCACAATAATTTTAACAGGAAAGAAGAAGGCTTGAAGCTAGATAAGATATGGCGATCGACTCTGTACCAAAGATGTGACAATCGATTACCTTCGGTCGAGAGTAATGACGCTAGCCAGAGATAGTTTCACTGTTGACAACACGTGACGAGTCGTGGCGCCCTCTACGCGCTCTATATAAACAGGACCTCCACGGCCTAGCAGCCAGTCGTAGACTCACCTCAGATGATGTTGCCCGCAGCTGGCAACGAAACGTCAGGGAGAAGTATTTCTACTATTGGACCACGGCCTCTTAGCCCGGAAGTTTTAATTACTCAGGTGGGTGTTCACAGCGTAGGAAGTAGCCATGGGTCACCCAAGGGTGGCCAATGAGGAGTCGGCAGAGAACCACAGAGTCCCTGCGAGAGGCCCGCATGGAGGACTGCCACACAATTAGCAGTCTCCTTAATGTCACACAGTTTGTTGTGCATACTGAGACTATGCCATTCTACCTCCCAAAGCCGAAAAACCTGGCAACGTAAAAATGAGTGCAGGTCAGTTATTGGAAGGCCGATCTCCATAAGCGGTTTCTGCGTAGCCTGTTTGGCCAGCCTGTCAGCAAGTTCGTTCCTGGGGTGCCGACATGTCCTGGGGTCCACACAAACACCACTGAACGACAGGAAAAGTCCAGAGCATAGATGGACTCCTAGATGGTCACTACCAAAGGATGATGAGGGTAGCACTGGTTGATAGCTTGTAGGCTGCTCAAGGAGTCAGTACACAGAAGAAATGACTCCACAGGGCATGAACGGATGTGCTCAAGAGCACGAATATAGCCACCAGCTCTGCAGCGAAAACATTGCAGCCATCGGGCAAGGAATGCTGCTCAATATGCCCTCCATGGAGTTACGCGAAGCCCATGTGACCATCAGCCATTGAGCTGTTGGTGTAAACCCCTTCATGGCCTTGGTACATGTCAAGAATTGACAGGAAATGACAGCATAGAGCTGTGGGATGAACTGAGTCCTTTGGGCCATGTGGAATGTCCAGGCAAAACCACAGCCTAGGTGTACATCATGGAGGTGTTGGTTGGTTGGTTTGTTTTGGGTTTTGATGGAGGCTAAACATCGAGGTCATCAGTTCCCAGTTCCAAACAGACATATTTGTAAAAGGCCTATACGGTAAAAGCGTAACCTCTGCGCCCAGAGGGAGGGAACACCAAGGGGTACAGAGCTAAAATGAACACCGCAGTAACGCAAGATAGAGGAACCTTAAAAGGGAGCAGAGCAAATAGTTGACTAGAGTAAAACAGACTACAGTGGTTGATGGATCAGGTAGAAGGTCAACCACTCAACTACAAATGAAGAACCTCCAGCTGGAAAGCGTTGATAGAGATACCAACACAACTTGTTACCATAAAAGACACTATTTTGGTATCCACGTCACAATTAAAAGTGGCTGGATTGGGTGTAGCCTGAGAAATAATGTGAGAGCGCCCACACTAGAGCGAGCAATAAAACCCAGCTGCACGGATAAAACGTAAAACTGAGTCAGCTATAGAGACATCGTCACCGAGAATTAAAGGAAGTGCAGCTAGTAAATTAAAGGACTGCTGCAAGGGGGCTAAAAGGGGGCAGTCCATCAGAAGATGGACCAGTCAGCCCTGCATCACAACAACACTTGGACGGGTTCTCACGACGAAGGAGATAGCCGTGGGTCAACCGCGTATGTCCTATTCGGAGACGGCAGAGACAACTGAGTCCCTACGCATGCCCCTCAAGGATGAGTTCCATACGGCCGTGGACGACTTGACCATGCGGAGCTTATTTGGCGTGTTCAAGACAGACCATTCAGAGCTCCAGACATTGCGGACCTTGCAATGTAGGGCTGACCAGAGGTCTCATTCCACGAGACCAAGCTCCAGGGATGGCAAAATGGTGGCCTGCTTGGCCAACCGATCGACACGTTCGTTTCCTGAAATGCCGACGTGGCCCGGGGTCCACACAAACGTCGCTGAATGGCCACACTCAGCGAGAGCAAAAACAGCATTTTGAATACCGCACACCAAAGGGTCCCGAGAAAAACACTGGTTGAGTGCTTGCAATCCACTCAGGCAGTCACTGCAAATGACTCCCCAGGGCAGGAGGAAAGGTGAGAGAGTGCACGATAAAGAGCAACCAGCTCCACAGTGAAAACACTGCTCCCACAAGGCAGGGAATGCTGCTTAACGTAGTCACCGTGGATGAAAGCAAACCCAGTGCGCCCATCAACCACAGAACCATCGGTATAGACTAATATCTGCATCGCGAAACAAGCCAAGAAGAGCCAGAAATTGTTGACGAGGACTGGCAGGTGGAATGGAGGACTTGGAGTCACAGAACAAATCCAAGCAAAGCCGCAAGCGAGAGAGGGACCAAGGAGGGGTAGAAGAAGAGAGCCGGAAGGATGGAGGAAGGGGAAAGGACTCGAGTGACGAGAGAAGGGAACGAACGCGGACCACAATCGGGAGACCCAACCTAGGCTGCCATCGTGGGAAGTGGAGTGCAGAGGATGGGAAAAGGAGCCTGTGGTTTGGGTGGTCGGGAGAGGCATGGACGCGGGCGATGTACGATGTATGACGCAAGCAACTGTTGTCGGTGGAATCGTAGGGGAGGGATTCCAGCTTCTACAAGAAGGCTAGTCACCGGACTAGTGCGGAAGGCACCTGTCGCCAGTCTGATACCACAATGGAGAATCGGGTCGAGGATCTGCAACGTTGAAGGTGCTGCTGAGTTGTACACCACACTCCCATAGTCGAGACTGGACTGGATTAAGGCCTTATAGAGCTGTAGGTTGTTCGTGCAGCCCCCCCAAATGGTGTGGCTGTGGCAGCGAAGGATGTTGAGGTGCCGCCAGCACCATTGTTTAAGCTCGCAAAGATGAGGTGTCCAAGTGAGCTGAGCATCAAACAGCATGCCAAAGAAGCAATGCGTCTCCTCAATATGAAGGGGTTCATTGGCAAGGTAGAGCTCTGAATGGAGGTGGACCGTTCGACAACAACAGAAATGCATCACTCAGGTCTTAAGAGGCTGAGAACTGAAAACCATGGTTGGATGCCCAAAAACTGTAAAAGACAAAAGTCATTGGCATATAGAGAGGAACAGATCGATGAGCCCACCACAGCCGCAAGACCATTAATCGCCACCAAAAAGAGGTTAACACTGAGAACCGAGCCCTGCGGGACACCGTTCTCCCGAATATGAGCAGAGCTAAAATATGTGCCAACTCTAACCCAAAAGGAGCAATTGGAGAGGAAATTCCATAGAAAAATCGGAAGTGGACCACGTAAGCCCCATTTGTGCAGCGTAGCAAAGATATGATGGCGCCAGGTGGTATCGTACACCTTCCGAAGATCAAATAAAACAGCAACTAGATGTTCTCGCCAAGTACAAGCTGTACGAATAGCCGACTCTAGTGAGACTAAATCGTCAATCGCTGAGCGGCCCTGACGGAAGCCCCCCTGTTGCTGAACTAAGAGGCCCCGAGCTTCGAGGATCCACATGAGCGGCCGACTCACCATCCATTCCAGGAGTTTGCACATAACGTTGATAAGGCTGATAGGGCGATAGCTATCAACAACCAGCGGATCTGCACCAGGTTTGAGCACCAGGATAGTAATGCTATCCTGCCAACGAGTTGGGAAAATGCCCTCTGTCCAGATGTGGTTAAACAGGACGAGTAATTCACCCTGACAGTGCACCGAGAGATGGCAAAGAAACTGGTTGTGAATTCGGTCTGGACCTGGAGAGCTGTCGGGGCAAGGGCACTTTGGAACTCCCATTCACTAAAGGGGGAGTTGTATCGTTCCCAACAGTGCGTGTGAAACGACAACCGCGTATGCTCAGCCTGCTCTTTAATGGCGCGGAATTCTGTGCTGTAGCCTGCTGTCGCGGAAATACGAGCAAAGTACTCTGCCAGATGTTCGGCGATGGTGACTGGGTCAGTACAAAGTGTACCCCGAAGAGAAAGGCAAGAGACAAGACGCACGAGGGTGAAAGCCAAAAATGCGCTGAACCCGCGACCATACCTGAGATGGGGTGGTGCGAGAACCTATGGGGGCAACATATCGTTCCCAGCAATCCTGTTTGCTCCACCAGATTAACCGCCGAGCCCGGGCTCGCAGCCATTTAAAGGCAACCCGATTCTCTAGGGAAGGATAATGCCCGTGTCATTGCAGGGTTCACCAGCGGTCCTGGATAGCTTCTGCAATCTCTGGTGTCCACCAAGGGACTGACTTACACCTTAGAGTACTTTAAGAGCAGGGGACAGTTGCCTCGGCAGCAGAAACAATGGCCATAGTGACCTCGTCCACTGCCAAATCAATGTCACCAGGAAACAGAGCAATGGCCATAGTGGCTGAGGTGTAGGCTACCCAATCAGCTCCATCGTGGCAGCTGGGCAGGGGGTTGTGACTGAAGAAGAGAAACCAGGATAGGAAAGTGGTCGCTACCACAGGGGTCGTCGTGGACCCTCCAACTGAGGTATGGAAGAAGACCTGGGCTACTAAGAGAGGTCAATGGCTGAGTATGTGCCATGAGTGAAGCTAAAATATGTGGGAGCACCAGTGTTAAGGAGGCAAATGTCCTGCTGTGCCAAGAGAGCCTCAACGTTCCTACCCTGGCCCGAGATCTGGGCCCCACCCCATAAAGGGTGGTGGGAATTAAAGTCCCCCAAAACGAGGAATGGCGGGGGGAGCTGGGCGAACAAGGCAGCTAGATCAGCAAGAGGGACAACCTCACAGGTGAAGGTAGAGGGAACAGATGGTAAGCTCCATTCCTACCCGGACTCTAACAGTCACAGCCTCTAGAGCTGTGTGAAGTGGCACTGGGGCACTAGGAACAGTGGCATGAACAAACACAGACACCGCCGAGACACCCTGTTGTCTTCTACATGGTTCTTATAGTAACCCCGGTAGCCACAGAGGGAGGGGATCCGCTAAACAGGAAAGCAGGTTTCCTGTAGGGCCAGACAAGTGGCAAGGAAGCGGCACAAAAGCTGTTTCAACTCAGCAAGGTGGTGGAAAAAACAATGGCAATTCCATTGAAGGATAATGGTATCCGACTGTGAAGACATGAAAGAACCGGGGGGGGGGGGGGGGGAGGGGGGGGGCGTTAGGTTAAGCCTTAGAAGCGCTCGCCACCACCGATTGCGAAGTAGCCTTATCAACTTCCATACGAGCTGCGTGTCGAGCAACATCTAGCTCCTGAGGGGATGCTAGATGCTCCACATCATCTTCAGGTGCATTGGTGAACTCCTTTTCTGTCTCTATGTCCTTCTCCTTTTGCTTTTTCCTCTTTTTGGTAGGGTCCCGTTTGTTCTTTGGTTTATCAGGCTGGGTGGGCTTTTCCGACCCAGTCTCATGGACCGGGTAAGACCTGGAAGCCCTACGGCCCTCAGGTGGTGGCTTTTTCAGCCACTGACTGACATCTGGAGGGGCAGTAACCATGGAAGAGAGGGCACCAAGCGATCCACTCCGCGCGAGGGGAGCCGGAGGAGGCTGGCACTTCTCCGGCTCAGAGGTGGGGACTGAAGTCCCCAAAGGAGGAGGGGTTGTTACTCCTGATGTTGATAACAGGGGAGCAACGCAAGAGGATGTTCCCCAACTACCTGGGGGGCAGGAATAGACGGCCGGGCTGGAGGGCTCATCGCCAGGGATGGCGACATCGAAGCTGCTGCAGCAAACGTCGATCAAATGCGTACAGGGTGCAGTCGGTCGTACTTGCGTTTAGCCTCTGTGTAAGTGAGCCTGTCCAAGGTCTTATACTCCATAATCTTCTGTTCTTTTTGATAAACCGCACAGTCTGACGAGCAAGGTGAATGTTTCTGTCCGCAGTTGACACAAACAGGTGGCGGAGAACACAGGACGTTGGGGTGGGAGGCTTGTCCACAGTCCCGACAGGTAGGGTTGGCATCACATTTCTATGACATATGCCCAAACCTCCAGCACAAAGCAGCGCATGGGAGGAGGGACGTAAGGCTTAACATCACATTGATGTATCACCACCTTGACCTTCTCGGGCAGGGTGTCTCCCTCGAAAGCCAAGATGAAGGCGCCGGTGGTGACCCTACTATCTTTAGGTCCCCTGAAGACACGTCGTACAAAGTGGACACCCCAGCGTTCCAGATTTGCACGGAGCTCGTGATCAGACTGCAACAACAGATCACGATGAAAAATAAGTCCCTGAACCATATTGAGGCTCATATGAAGCGTAATGGAGACTGCAACATCACCGAGCTTGTCACAAGCAAGCAATGCCCGTGACTGTGCTGGGGATGCTGTCTGTATGAGGACTGCTCCAGATCTCATTTTAGACATGCCCTCAACTTCTCCAAACTTGTCCTCTAAATTTTCCACAAAAAACTGAGGCTTTGTGGTCAGAAATGAGTCCCCATCTGTTCGGCTGCAAAGATGAAATCGAGGAGAATACATCTCACCAAGTAATTTAGACCGCCGTTCCTCCCCTGGTGTGGACAGGGAAGGGACCTATTGGGGGTCATACTGTAAAGAATTGAACTTTCCTTTCTTAGAGACTTGTGCTGGCACACTATTCGTATTTCATTTCATGGTGGTCCCATGAGCAGCTGTGGGAAGGAATGTCCACCCAGACAGAGCCCCGCTTGCCTGGGTAAGCCCAATACAACCGGAGGGCGGCAGGTTCCCCAGAGGTCGCTCGCTAGCAACTGTTCTACCTCAACAGCCGTGCATCTCCTCGGCGCGCAGCACACCTTGCGATTGAGGGTTTCTTTTATAGAGGTTTATACCATCCTCGCGACCCACACAGTTAAGCCAAGATCCCCAGGCTCTGTACCGTACAAGGTTCCACCGTTGTGCCTTACAGTGGTCGTTGAAGCACACTCAGAGCTTACGGTATTGAGGACTGGAGGCGCTTCCCAGTCCCCAGCTCAGGGACCCCGGGGTCGCCAAGCGCGTACCCAGCAACTAAATGCTGAGCCCCCTGAGGGGACCATGGAGGTGTACATGAATGGACCTCGTGTGTAGGTGGTAAAGGCAACGACTCCAGTTCAGACAGAAGGGATTGGATGCGAACCGCAATTGTAAGCTCTGACCAGGGCCACCAATTTGGGAGCCAAACCGCTGTGGATGGGAGAAGAAATCGGTAATTCGGATGCGCAGCAGAACGTGTGCAATGGACCTGCAATGGAGGAACTCCAACCTCTACCAGGATGCTGGCCACCAGACTCGTCCTAAAAGCTCCCATCGCTAGTCTAATGCCACAGTGGTGCACTTGGTCAAGTAAACGCAATGCTGAGGGCACTGCAGAACCACAGTCAAGGTGGAATCGAACAAGGGCTCTGTAGAGCTGAGGCAGTGTAGAGCGATCTGCACCGCAAGTGGTATTGCTCAGGCAGTGAAGGGCATGGAGGTGCTGCCAGCACTTCAGCTTAAGCTGACGAAGGTGAGGAAGCCAAGTCAATTGGACATTGAAATCCAGTCCTGAAAATCGGTATGTCTCTACTACAGTGAGGGGATCGTCAGTAAGGTAAAGTTCTGGTTCTGGATGAATGGTACGATGCCGACACATGTGCATAACACAACTTTGCAGCCGAAAACTGGAAGCCATGGGCTAGAGCCCATGACTGTGCCTTGTAGATGGCTCCCTGTAGACGCTGCTCAGCAACACCAGTGTTGGTGGAGCAGTACGAAATGCAGTAGTACTCCGCATACAGAGAGGGTGAGACAGATGGCCCTACAGCTGTTGCTAGACAGTTAATTGCCACTAAAACCACAAATACACTCAATACAGAGCTCTGTGGGACTCCATTCTCATGGATATGGGGGAACTATGATATGCACTAACTCGGACATGGAAAAGACGAAGCGACAGGAAATTCTGGATAAAAATCTGGAGCGGGCCTCAAAGACCCCACTTGTAGAATATGGTAAGGACATGATGTCGCAAGGTGGTGTCTTACACTTTTTGTAGATGAAAAAAAAGATGGCAACAAGGTGTTAGCATCTGGAAAAGGCTGTTCGGATGGCAGACTCGAGCGACACAAGATTATCAGTGGTAGAACAACCCAGGCGGAATCCGCCCTGGCACGGAGCCAGTAGGTCAAGTAACTCCAGGACCCAACCCAACCATCGACACAACATACGTTCCAGCAGCTTACAAACAACGTTGGTGAGGCTGATGGTCCGATAGCTATCCACATCAAGTGGGTTTTTGCTGGGTTAGAGCACTGACATGATGGTGCTCTCCCACCAGTGCGATGGAAAGATGCCATCACTCCAGATCCGGTTGAAGATGATGATGAGATGGCGCTTGTAGTCACATGAGAGATGTTTAATCATCTGACTGTTGATCCGATCTGGCCCAGAAGCTGTGTCAGGGCAATGTGCAAGGGCACTGAGGAGCTCCTGCTCCCACTTTGTAAATGGGGCGTTGTAGGGTTTACTGTGGCGTGTAGTGAACGAGGGGACTTTCCCTTCCCTCCACCGTTTGAGGGTGTGAAAGGGTGGAGGGTAATTCTGCGACACGAAGACGCGAGCATAGTGCTCAGCAAAGTGCTCGAAAATCGTGTGTGTCAGTAGGTAACACACCATTTATATTAAAACCGTGAACACCTGTTGGGGTCTGGTACCCAAAAACTCGTTTGACCTTTGCCCAGACTTGGGAAGGTGATGTATGGCACCCAATGGACAACACGTACCTCTCCCAACACTCCTGTTTCCGTCTTTTGATAAGCTGGCGAACGCAGGCACGGAGCCATTTAAAGGCTATGAGGTGCTCCAGGGAAGGTTGACACTTATGCCAGTGTAGAGCTTGCCAACATTCCTTAATTGCCTCAGCGACTACCAGCAACCACCAAGGGACTGTCTTTCGCCGAGGGCACCCTAAATAATGACGAATCGCCTTTTCCGCCGCAGAAATGATCATTGTAGTTACCTGCTCAACCACCACATCGATTTTAACATGTGGGGGAGATTCAATGGTGACAGTAGAGGTGAAAGCGTCCCAGTCTGCCTTGTTTAAAGCCCATCTGGGCAGGCGTCTGTGGACCTGATGCTGGGGCAGTGACAGGAAGATGGGGAAATGGTCACTACCACACAGATTGTCATGTGCTCTCCAGTGGATAGATGGGAGAAGGCCAGGGCTGCAAACCGAGATATCAATGGCTGAATATGTGCCATGTGCCACACTGAAATGTGTGGGGGCACCTGTATTTAAGAGGCAGAGGTTGAGTTGTGACAATAAATTTTCATCTCTGCCTCAGCCAGTAAGCACAGTGCCACCCCACAACGGGTTATGAGCGTTAAAATCTCCCACCCAAAAGTAGGAAAGGTTCAGGAGTTGATCAATCAGTGCAGCCAATGCATTCAGGGGTACTGCACTATATGGAGGAAGATGTACATTGCAGACAGTTATTTCCTGCATCGTCCTTATTCAGAGAGCCAGAGCTTCAAGAGGGGTGTGAAGGGGCACAGGTTCACTGCATGATGAGTTTAGGACATAGACACAAACACCACCTGACACTGTATTATAGGCACTACGGTTCTTGTAATATCAACTACAGCCACATTGTCAGGAACCAGGTTTCCTGGAGGGCAATGCAGAAAGCAGGCGTAAAGCTTAAGAGTTGCTGTAGCTCAGCAAATTGGTGGGAAAAACCGCTGCAGTTCCACTGGAGGATGATGATATTGTGAGGCAGGGAAGGCATGAAGCGTGCTAGGAGGCAGGTTATGCCTCAGGGTCACCTGCTGCCACCGATTGAGTATTTGTAGCCATTTCTATGGTGGATGAGGCATAAGTGACATCCAGGTTCGCAAGGGACACTAAGGTCTCCACCGCATCCTCAGATGCAGAAATGGTAGGGAGTGGTGGTGTTGGGGCCACTAGAGGGTCCTGCTTCTTAGCAAACTACATCTTAGTTTTCTTGCTCTCTCGCTTCTCTTTAGGGGCTTGCTGGGAAGATTTCTCCGAAGCAGCTTCAGGCACAGAGGAAGCTCTTCGTCCAGCAGCTTTTGGCTCCTTGAGCCACTGGCAAGTATCCGCTGTAGCATTATTAGAGACCTTGGGAGAGAGGGCCCCAAGGGACCCCTTCTGCACGAGAGGAGCCGGAGGAGGTTGTTGCTTCTCTGGCAGGGGGGAGGGGATCGATGTCCCCCGAGTTTGCTTTGGGAGCAATGGAGGACGATTTTCCCCCTACCACGAAGGGGGCAGATGTATTCTGGTGGCCCAGAGGGCCCACTGTTCATGGCACTGAGCAAGGAATCACTGGCACTTGGGACGGCGATGGTGACGTAGCTGCAGCATATGTCAACGTCAACCGAATGGGGCGTAATCTTTCAAATTTACTTTTAGCCTCTGCTTAAGTCAACCGGTCCAGGGTCTTTTACTCCATGATTTTCCACTCCTTTTGGAGTACTGGGTAGTCTGGCAAACAGTGGGAGTGGTGCTCTCCACAGTTGATGCAAGTGGAAGGAGGCACACATGGAGTATGTGGGTACAGTGGATGTCCACAGACTCGACATGAGGCACTGGAAGTGCAGCAGGAAGACATGTGCCTGAACTTCCAGCACTTGAAGCACCGCGAGGGGCATATGGTTTAACGTCACAGCATTAAACCATCACCTTGACCTGTTCAGGCAATGAATCACCCTCAAAGGCCAAAATGAAGGCACCAGTAGCAACCCCGTTGTCTCTGGGTCCCCTGTAAAAGTGCTGGACGAAATTAACACCGCGCCGTTTTAAATTGGCACGGAGCTTGTCATCAAACTGCAAGAGGAGATCGTAATGGAAAATGATCCCCTGGACCATGTTGAGGCTTTTATGGGGAGTGACGGAAACAGGAATATCACCCAGCTTGTCACAGGCGAGTAACACCTGGGATTGGGCTGGGGATGCTGTCTGAATCAGACTGTGCCATTTCGCATCTAGAACAGCGCTGTCACTTCTCTAAACTTATCCTCAAGGTGTTCAACAAAAAACTGAGGCTTTGTAGGTAGAAAGGAGTCCCCATCACTTCTGCTACAGACTAAGAACCGAGGCGAGTATGGCTCTCTCTGTTCTGTAGCCCTATGTTCCACCCTTGGTGTAGTGACGGAGGGAAAAGATTTAAGGTCATACCTGTCAGAATTGTATTCGATCTTGCCCTCCTTAGAGACTGCTAGCGCTGTACGGTCACCAGCAAGAGATGAATTAATCCGCTTCATTGCGGGTCATCCGCTCTGATGCCACCCACTCTGATCAGGGGCTCTCCCCACAGGCGCTACCCAGCCATTTATTCTTCAAACGACAGTCAGAAGATCTTTCCGTTCGCTTAAGCGAAAATATTAAACGAGCTCATGCAGAAGTGAACAAAGAGACTATTAAGATGTTTTTCTTCAATATCAAGGCAAAGCTTGAAAATCTCCCACCTAGCAACATGATCAACTATGATGAAACCAACATGTCAAATGATCAAGGCAAGCAGCAGATAATTGCGAAACGAGGGAGTAAGCACGCTGAAAAAGTGACGGACTCATCAAAATCTAGTGTCTCGATAATGATGGCAGCTAGTGCTGATGGTAAACTGCTTCCTCAGTACGTCCTTTACAAATCAGAGCATTTATGGGACACATGGCAAGAAGGTGGACCACAAGGAACCCGTTTCAATAGGAACAAAAGTGGATGGTTTGACCTGCCAGTATTTGAAGATTGGTTCTTTACAATCACTTTGCCCTATTTGAAGAGGCAAAACGGGCCAACAGTCATGATTGGAGACAACTTATCCAGTCACATGTCTTTGTGTGTTATTGAAGAGTGTGAGCGGAACAATATTTCATTCATTGTCCTTCCCCCAATACCACGCACCTCCTCCAACCACTCGATGTAAGCTTCTTCAGGCCAATGAAAGCAGCGCGGTGAGCTGTATTAACTGATTGGAAGAAACACACTCGTGGGAGCATTTCCAAGGATGCCTTCTCATCTCTTCTGAAGCAGACACTGACTAAGATTTCAGCAAACTCCAAGGAAAAAAAGGGTGGATTTTGCACCACGGGCCTAATCCCTTTTGATCCAGATCATGTCTTCCGAAAACTGCCTGATAATGAGGAGCGCCAGCAAAGCAACGTAGACACATGGTCTTCCACTTTTGAAGAAATGCTCAAAAGAATTCGTTATCCTCCAAATAAGCTTGGTAGCTCCCGCTGCAGCCGCAAACTAGACATTCAACCTGGAAAATCAATCACTGGCCGAGATTTTCAAGGAAACGAAAACAGTGCTGAAACAAGTGATAGTGCTTCTAACACATCATCCAATGAAGTTTTACTGCTGAAAGAAGAGGCTTTTCTTGTTGCAGAGTACAAATATAAATGTGGAAACAAGGAGCAAACAATGGAATATGTTTGAGTGGCCACAAAGGTTGGTGCTCCGGAAGTAAGTGTGAAATTCTTGCGCCCACACGAGAACAGTAAAAACATATTTGTATTTCCTAATGTCCCTGATGAAGACACAATACAAAAATTGCAAATTTTGAGAATACTTCTCACATCAGTTGAGAAGAGAGGAATGTTCATTTTTCGAGAAGATGTGCTTTACACTCTAAACAATCTTTTATTTAACGTGTTTGCAACTTAATTTAGAATGATGAGTGAGAAAAATTATTTTGACCTTTTATTTAAATTACTTTCTTTAACTTCCAGGCTGAATTGCCATGGTCCATATATAAAACTACTTGTCCTTCCTGACGTTTCGTTGCCGGCTGCGGGCAACATCTTTTGAGGTCAACATCAAAAGATGTTGCCCGCAGCTAGCAACGAAACGTCAAGAAGGAGAAGTTTTATATATGGACCACGGCAATTCAGTCCAGAAGTTTTAATTAATGAAGACGTCGGCCGTGAAAGCTTACATGCTATGATTACTTTGTTTGTTTCTGTCTGTTTATAATATTTCAGTTAAGAACTGTAAAAAAAAAATTTATTTAAATTCTTGCAAAATAAAAACTTATTTGTAATATATAAAATTCATTATATCATTCCATGTCACTTATTCGTAACAAAGAGCTACCTTAAAATGTGTAAAATGTCACCAAAATCAAATAAAAAGCATGTAGAATTTTAAAAAAGGTAGTAACTGTCCGAATTCGCCCTCTATATACTGTAACTTTGGACAGAGATTTAAAAAACATGTGTCCAAAATCGCCCCAATCCATGGGGTGACTTCGGACACTATTTACCTGCCCAAGATAAATATACCTACCTACACATACACTTTCTGGTTCTGGGATATTTTATTTGTTACACATACACCCTACCACTTCCATAACAATCAATTTAATCTAACAACATATACGAAAGTTACAATCAAAATAATGACAAAACCGTCCGAAATCACCCTGTTTGACAGTAGTGTATTTCCTGGCAAGTGGGGTGCACTCGCCCTTGTGAGGCCAATTGAGAAACTACTTGACTGAGAAGTAGTGACTCCAGTCATGAAAATGGACGACAACAGGGAAAGCAGTGTGCTGACCACATGTCCCCCTATATCTGCATCCATTGATGCCTAAGGGCTGAGGAAAGTATGCGTAACAATACAGCTCACAGCACTTGACAATGACTGCGTCAGTCGTTTAAGTATTGTGCAGTAAAATGGAACAGCCAACTCAGCTGAACAGCCTAAAGCACACCCTTTATTAATTTCCTCTTTGCTCTTATACTGTTGATGGCTACTGGAAAAAGAAAAACAAAGCATAGTCTGGAGCTGCACCAGTCTGCTCATATGCCTATAAAGTGTGTCGTGGGCTGCAATAGAACAATATCATTGTGAAAACAAAGACCATACTACAATAAGGTAACTACTCACTGTACGATGACAGAATCTCACATTTCTTGACAGTATCCAAGATCCACTGGATCTGCTTCTTACAACTTATTTTTATTAACAGCTTCATCAGCTTACAAATCCTTCATCCTAGTCTTTAAAATCATTTGTTGCCTCTATGCACAATCATATCCCAGCATATTTTCCATTTTGCCATACAGCCCTGGAAAGGTTCTCTTATAATGTCTTTCAGGGGGCACAATGAACTCTCACTGTAATCAATGGCATGGAATCGTCAACCATTCAGCAATGATTTTAATTTTGGAAAAAGAATGTTGTGCAGTGCGAGATCTATGGGAGCAGGCAAAAAATTCATAAAGTGACAAACGTGAGAGGTATGTGTTGAGACATGGAAAACTGAGCTGCCTTGCCATATCTGAGACTTTTTTTTGTGAATTTTTTCAATAGTGATGACAATCAATATTTTAATTCTAAGTGGAAAACATTATGTATATGGGTGATTCACTATCATCAACTTTTTTTCTTTCAAATATTCACTTCTGCTCCCAAATTATGAAATGAGAAATCAACCCAGCAACAATTCAATGTTTGTTCAGTTTTGTGGTGAACTAAATAAATTGATGGTGTACAGTAACCAGCCAAAAATTGGTTTTAAGACTAGTTTTTAAATAAAATACCATTATCGGTTTTGAATATTTCATAATTCATCATTGGACGGTTTTTTCATGCTTTCATCAAAACAATTATACATTGGTTTCCTGCGAGTTGACCTACAATAAACAATAATTCAGAATTATAATGTGAAACCAAATGGATGTGCTACATATTTGTGTTGGAATGCAGCTTACGTGAAATATCCATCCGGCACCCCTCTCCCTCCTCCCCCGTCCCCTTTTTTTTCTTTCTTACAAGGGTGTTTGCATTTTCAGTCACAAATGTTGCAATGCATTGGAAACCACTTTCGTTTGGTCACAACCACATGGCTGGTTGGTTGGTTGGATTAAAGGAGGGGGAAAGGGACCAAACTAAGAGGTCATCAGTCCCTGTTCTGAATAAAACAATGCCACACGTGTGAGAATAAAACAAATGAGACTGACAACTCAAAATGAAATGAAAGGAAAAATCACAAGAATGATGAAGGGCAACAAACATGTAAATGAACAAAAGGTGACATAAAAACCACAGAAATGCAAGAAATGAGATGAAAAGATTAAAACAACAAAGGAGATTACCATGGCTGGTCGACCATGAGAATAAAAAAAGGAGAAGTCAGCCACTCTGCAACACATTAAAACCTCCACCCTAGTAATTCTAGGGACACAGGATCTACACAGGATATGCGCTAAAACTTAAATCAAATGATAAAACCCATCCTCATGAATAAAACGTAAAACTAAATCAGCCGATGAGGGATTGTCAGATAAAATTAGCAGCAACAAGTCCTTTAAACCAAGATTTCGTCGCTGGGCAGTCAAAGTGGCACAGTGCACCAGAATATGGGCCACTGTCAACTGGATGCCACATCGACACTCATGTGGGTCTTCATGGTGCAGGAGGTAACCGTGGATCGCCCAAGCACGGCCAATGCAGAACCGGCCGAGGAAAACTGATTCCCTGCAAGAGGCCCGCATGGAAGACTTCCACACATTCATAGTCTCCTTAATGACAAGCAGTTTGTTGTGTGTACTGTAATACTATTCAGTCTCCCAAAGCCGAAAACCTCTATGGCGTAAGTCAGAACACAGGTCAGGTTCAGAGATGCTCATCTCCATAAGTGGTTTCCGCGTAGCCTGTTTGGCCAGCCTGTCAGCAAGTTCGTTCCTGGGATGCCGATGTGTCCTGGGGTTCACACAAACACCACTCAACGACAGGACAAGTCCAGGGCATAGATGGATTCCTGGATGGTCGCTACCAAAGGATGACGAGGGTAGCACTGGTCGATAGCTTGTAAGCTGCTTAAGGCAGTAGGCTGCACAGAAGAAACGATTTGCCAGGGCATAAACGGATACACTGAAGTGCATGAGAGATGGCCACCAGCTCTGCAGTGAATACCTTGCAGCCATTGGGCAAGGAATGCTGCTCAAAACAGCCTCTGTGGATGTAGGCGAAGCCAACATGACTGTCAGCCATCAAGCCGCCGGTGTAAACCCACTTCAGAGCCCCAGAACATGTCAAGAATCGAGAGGAAGTGACAGCGGAGAGTGGCAGGGGTAACTGAGTCCTTAGGGTCATGTGAAAGGTCCAGACGAATCTGTGGTCTAGGTGTACACCATGGAGGTGTATGCGGACGGACGTAGATGGGAGGTGGTAAAGGCAAGGACTCCAGTTCAGACAGAAGGCAAGCGAACCGCAATCGTTAGCCCTGACCTGGGCCGCCGATGCGGAAAATGAACTGCCATGGGTTGGAAAAGGAGATGGTAATTAGGAATCTCTGGAGAACTATGGATGTGGGCAACGTAACTGGTGAGCAGTTGCGCACATCAGATCTGCAATGGAAGGACTCCAGCCTCTACCAGGACACTGGTCACCGGACTTGTAGTAAAAGCTCCCGTCGCTAGGCGAACAGTGGTGCACTGGGTTGAGTACACACTATGCTGAGGGCACCGCCAAACCATAAACCAAACTCCCATTGTCAAGGCGGGATTGAACAAGGTCTTTGTAGAACTGCAACCCAGTTGGTGTTGCTCAGGCAGCACAGGGTACTGAGGTTTTGCCAGCACTTCCGCTTGAGCTGACGAAGGTGAGGTAGCCAAGTCAATCGGGCGTCGAAAACCAGTCCTACAAATCGATGGGTCTTCACTACAGTGAGTGGATCGTCATGAAGGTAAAGTTCTGGTTCTGGATGAACAGTACGACACCGACAGAAGTGCACGACCCGTGACTTAAGTGGCCAAAAAAACTTGAAGCCGTGGACAAGAGCCCATGACTGCGAATTGTGGATGGCTCCCTGTAGACGCCGCTCAGCAACATCAGTGCTGGTGGAGCAGTATGAAATGCAGACATCGTCTCAACACAAAGAGGGTGAGATGGATGGCCCTACAGCTACTGCTAGACCATTAATGGCAACACTAAAAATAGTGATACACTCAATACACAATCCTGCGGGCCCCCACATTCATCTGGATACTTACTGGGGGGAGGGGGGGGGGGGGCAGACTATGGGAAGCACCAAGTGCGGAGAGGCGGGAAAGTCTGGATAAAAATTGGGAGTGGATCTCTGAGACCCCACCCGTATAATGTGGCAAGCATATGATGTCCCCAGGTGGTGTCATGTACACAATGCGTGGATAAACAAAGATGGCAACAAGATGTTGGCATCTGGAGAAGACTGTTCGGATGGCAGACTCGAGGGGGACAAGATTATCAGTGGTAGAGCACCCCTGGTGGAAGCCGCCCTGACATGGAGCCAGTAGGCCACGTGACTCCAGGACCCGACCCAACCCAACTGCCGCACACCATACATTCCAGCAACTTACAAACAATGTTGGTGTGGGTGATGGGCTGATAGCTATCCACATCAAGCAGGCTTTTGCTGGGTTTGAGCACTGGAACGATGGTTATCTGCCCCAATTGCGATGGAAAGACACCATCGCACCATATCCTGTTGAAGATGACGAGGAGGTGGCACTTGTAGTCAGACGAGAGATGTTTATCATCTGACTGTGGATCTGATATGGCCCAGGAGCTCTGTCGGGGCAATGTTCAAGTGCACTGAGGAACTCTCACTCTGCAAATGGGGTGTTATAGGGTGTAGTGAATGAGAGGACTTTCCTTTCCTTTCCTTTCCTTTCCTTTCCTTTCCTTTCCATCCACCGATTGTGGGTGTGAAAGGCCAAAGGCCGGAGGGAGGGGGGGGGGGGGGGTAAGCCATTGATAGTAATGCCAAGGACACCTGGTACCTAAAAAGACGTCTGATCTTCACCCAGACTTGGGAAGGTGACATATGGCACCCAACGGTCGACACGTACCTCTCCCAAGACTCCTGTTTCTGTCGTTTTATAAGCTGGTGTACACGGACACGGAGCCATTTAAAGGCTATCAGATGCTCTAGGGAAGGGTGTCACTTATGTCGCAGTAGAGCTCGCCAATGCTCTGTAATTGCCTCAGCGACTTCCGACAACCACCAAGGGACTGTCTTTCACCGGGAGGGGGGGGGGGGGAGGGGGGGGGGCACCCTAAAGAGCGAGTGATCACGTTTTCTGCTGTAGAAACAATTGTGGTAGTCATCTGCTCAACCATCACATAGATGCTACCATGTGGGGCAGAGTCAATGGTGACATCAGAGGTGAAAGTTTCCCAGTCCGCGTTTGAAGCCCATCTGGGCAAGCACCCATGGGCCTGATGCCGGGGCAGTGACAGGAAGGTGGGGAAGTGGTCACTACCACACAGGTCGTCATGTGCTCTCCATTGGATAGATGGGAGAAGTCCTGGGCTGCAAACTGATAAATCGAAGGCCGAGTAACTACCTCGAGCCACACTGAAATGTGTGGTGGCCCTAGTTTTCAAGAGGAGAGGTCGAACTGAGACAGTAAAGTTTCGACATCTCTGTCTCTGCCAGTAAGCACAGTGCCACCCCACAAGGAGTTATGGGCATTAAAATCCCCCAAAAGTGGGAAAGGTTTAGGGAGTTGATCAATCGGTGAAGCTAATACATTCAGGGATACTGCACCATGTTTTTTTTATTTTATTTTATTTTTTTATTTATTGTTCTGTGGGACCAAATTAACGATAAGTCTCCATGGTCATGGAACGAGTCAATACATGAAATTATAACACGATAGTAGAAACATAAAATGAAATATAAGAAACGTATTCAGGCGACAATTTTAAGTTTAAATAAAGAAAATCAACAATGCAAAGCTGGAATTTGCTTAATTTTTCCGCTCTTCCAGGAGCTCCTCGACAGAATAGAACGAGTGAGCCATGAGGAAACTCTTCAGTTTAGACTTAAAAGTGTTTGGGCTACTGCTAAAATTTGAGTTATTGTGGTAGCTTATTGAAAATGGATGCAGCAGAATAGTGCACTCCTTTCTGCACAAGAGTCAAGGAAGTGCATTCCACAGGCAGATTTGATTTCTGCCTAGTATTAACTGAGTGAAAGCTGCTAACTCTTGGGAATAAGCTAATATTGCTAACAACAAACGACATTAAAGAAAATATATACTGTAAGGGCAATGTCAGAATTCCCAGGCTATTGAATAGGGGTCGACAAGAGGTTCTTGAACTTACACCACATATAGCTTGAACAGCCCGTTTTTGAGCCAAGAATACCCTTTTTGAATCAGAAGAATTACCCCAAAAAATAATACCATAAGACATAAGCATATGAAAATATGCGAAGTAGACTACTTTTCGTGTTAAACTGTCACTTATTTCAGATATTGTTCTAATGATAAATAAAGCAGCATTTAGTTTCTGAACAAGATCCTGAACATGGGCTTTCCACAACAGCTTACTATCTATCCGAAAGCCTAGGAACTTGAACTGTCCGTCACGCTTATAATATGCCCATTCTGTCTGATCAAAATATCGGTTCTTATTGAATTGTCAGTTAGAAACTGTAAAAACTGAGTCTTACTGTGATTTAGCATCAAATTATTTTCCACAAGCCACGAACTTATTTCATGAACTACATTATTTGATAATGTTTCAGTATTACACACAAGATCCTTCACTACCAAGCTGGTGTCATCTACATCTACATCTACATCTACATCTATACTCCGCGAGCCACCTTACGGTGTGTGGCGGAGGGTACTTATTGTACCACTATCTGATCCCCCCCTTCCCTGTTCCATTCACGAATTGTGCGTGGGAAGAACGACTGCTTGTAAGTCTCCGTATTTGCTCTAATTTCTCGGATCTTTTCGTTGTGATCATTACGCGAGATATATGTGGGCGGTAGTAATATGTTGCCCATCTCTTCCCGGAATGTGCTCTCTCGTAATTTCGATAATAAACCTCTCCGTATTGCGTAACGCCTTTCTTGAAGTGTCCGCCACTGGAGCTTGTTCAGCATCTCCGTAACGCTCTCGCGCTGACTAAATGTCCCCATGACGAATTGCGCTGCTTTTCGCTGGATCATGTCTATCTCTTCTATTAATCCAACCTGGTAAGGGTCCCATACTGATGAGCAATACTCAAGAATCGGACGAACAAGCGTTTTGTAAGCTGCTACTTTCGTCGATGAGTCACATTTTCTTAGAATTCTTCCTATGAATCTCAACCTGGCGCCTGCTTTTCCCACTATTTGTTTTATGTGATCATTCCACTTCAGATCGCTCCGGATAGTAACTCCTAAGTATTTTACGGTCGTTACCGCTTCCAATGATTTACCACCTATGGCATAATCGTACTGGAATGGATTTCTGCCCCTATGTATGCGCATTATATTACATTTATCTACGTTTAGGGAAAGCTGCCAGCTGTCGCACCATTCATTAATCCTCTGCAGGTCTTCCTGGGGTACGTACGAGTCTTCTGATGTTGCTACTTTCTTGTAGACAACCGTGTCATCTGCAAATAGCCTCACGGAGCTACCGATGTTGTCAAACAGCAAACAGAAATATTTTTGAATCATCTGTAATACTAGAAGGCATATCATTTATATAAAAAAGAAACAGCAGTGGCCCCAGCACCGACCCTTGGGGAACGCCCCACTTAGCAGTGCCCCATTGGGACTGAACATCACTACCACTCTCAATATTGCGGAGAATTACCTTCTGCTTTCTGTTCTTAAAGTAAGAGGCGAACCAATTGTAAGCTACTCCCCTTACTCCATAATGGTCCAATTTCTGCAGTAATATTTTGTGGTCAACACAGTCAAAAGCCTTCGTTAAATCAAAGAAAACACCTAGTGTTCGCAGCCTTTTATTTAATCCGCCCAAAACCTCACAGAGAAAAGAGAATATAGCATTTTCAGTTGTTAAACCATTTCTAAAACCAAACTGTACATTTGACAGCAAATTATGTGAATTTAAATGCTCCAGTAACCTTGTATATACAACCTTCTCGATAACTTTAGCAAACACCGATGGCATAGAAATAGGTCTATAATTGTCAACATTATCCCTGTCTCCCTTTTTATAAAGTGGCTTCACTACAGAGTACTTTAATTGGTCAGGAAACCGAACACTCCTAAAGGAAAAGTTATAGATATGGCTAAGTACTGGACTTACATACACAGAACAATACTTCAGTATTCTGCTAGATACGTCATATCCATGAGAGTTCTTGGTCTTTAGTGATTTAATTATTAACTCAATCTCCCTCTTGTCAGTATCATGGAGGAGCATTTCAGGTAACAGTCTCTTGAACACTTTTTTCTAAGAGCGCTATATGATTCCCTGTTGGGACTAGGTTTCTATTTAGTTCACCTGCTATATTCAGAAAGTGATTTTTAAATAGTGTACATATATGCGACTTATCAGCAACACGGACATTCCCACTACGCACTTATTCTATATCCTCGACATGTCTATGCAAACCAGCCACTTCCTTTACAACTGACCATATGGTTTTAATTTTATCCTGAGACTTAGCTATTCTATCTGCATACCACATACTTTTTGCCTTTCTAATAACTTTTTTAAGCACCTTACAATACTGTTTGTAATGGGCTACTGCATTTAGATTTTGATTGTTTCTAACGTTTTGATATAATTGCCACTTTGTTCTACAGGGTATACTTATCCCTTTAGTCAGCCACCCAGGCTGCCTGTTTGTGCTAATACCCTGTTTTGAACGTTCTAACGGAAAGCAACTTTCAAAGAGCATGAGAAAAGTCTTGAGGAAAGCATTATATTTATCATCTACTGTATCAGCACTATAAACATCTTGCCACTCTTGTTCCTTGATAAGGTTTACAAAGGTCTCTACAGCATCTGGATCAGCTTTCCTAAAAAGTTGATAACTATATTTAACATGTGTTGCAGCACAAAAATCTTTTAGAGTTAAAACTTGTGCATCATGATCTGAAAGGCCATTCACCTTTTTGCTAACAGAATGCCCTTCTAGTAATGAGGAATGAACAAAAATGTTGTCTATGGTTGTTCTACTGTTCCCTTGCACTCTTGTTGGAAAGAACACGGTTTGCATAAGATTATATGAATTAAGGTGGTCTACCAGCATCCTTTTCCTTGCACAATCACTTATACAATTAATATTGAAGTCACCACATATAGCTAACTTTTTGTATTTCCCATAAAGTGAACCTCCTCTAGCTTTAGCAAAAATGTTGTGAAATCGGAGTCTGGGGATCTATAAATAACAAAAGTTAGAAGTTTAGCTCCACTAAATTTAACCACACCTGCACAACACTCAAACACCTTTTCAGTGCAGTACTTTGAAACATCACTTGACTCAATGGGATACTGTTTTTCACATACATGGCTACTCCCCCACACCGCAAAGAGCTCCTAGAAAAGCTGCCAGCCAACCTGTATCCTGGTAAAGGTAGCCTCTGCATTTTCTCCTTATTTAAAAAGTGTTCAGGTATACCAATAATTTCAGAGTCAACATCTATAAGCAGTTCACTATATCTCTAACACCTTGTATATTTTGATAAAATATACTAATTCCCTCATTACTCGGATACCTAAGCTTTGTCTAAAGTTGTTTCTTTGTTAGAGAGACTTCCCTTAAGCAGGAATACCTATCAGCTGACTTCAATCTAAAATAGGTGCAGCTCTAACACCCACTAGTACACGAATTTTCCCATGAGTGATCCCACCACCCCCACCTATGCTGTCATCTATAAGCTTTGCCAACCTCCCCTTCCCATACCTGTTGAGGTGCAGGCCATGTCTAGTGAAACCCGTCCTGCTGATAGACTCCACCGACACCACTGAAATGTGACTCATGCCTTCTGTCATCAGCGCACCCCCAAGTCTCATGTTATTATGCTTGATGGCTGTATTAAGATGAGGCCGATCGTGGCGCTGAAACAGTTCCATGAAATGCACATTTGTGTTGCTAGTCTGAGTGGCTATCTTTTCCAGGTCACCATCTATGTCATATCAATACTATTACCAGCCCCACCCATAATCACTACCTGATCCTCTTAGTAAAATCCCTACATAACCCCTCTATGTTAACAGTCACCTGAGCCAATCCTGCATTAGGCTTCACAATGCTGGTGACCTGGTACTCACTCCCCAACATTTCCTGCAACTGCTGGCCTACACCTCTACCATGAGAACTACCTAACAGCAGAACTTTCTTCTTTCTCTTAGACTTTGCAACTGTCCTAGCCACTGTAACTGCTGAGGCCTGCTGCATACTTCCTACATCTACAGCTACTAGAGATTCCTCTCCACTAGACTCTGACAGTTGGTCATATCTATTGCAAACACCAATAGTAAAACTATCTGAAAATCTCCTCCTCCGCCAACAGCCAGCTCTCATTCCCCAACCCCCTTCTCCCTCCTCATCCTATCTAGCTCCTATTGTGTGTTTTTCAACTGCACCTGAAGGGCACAGATCTTACGCTCCTGCTCCTCTATCAACTTACTCTTGCCACATAAGCTGCAGTTCCAGGAGAGGATCTCACCAGAATGCCCACTGGCTTCCCCACATGTGGAGGAAGATACACACTGCAGACAGTTATTTCCTGAGTTGACCGTATTCTGACAGTCACAGCTTTAAGAGAGGTTTGAAGGGGCACAGGTTCACTACAGACTGAGTTTAGCACATAAAAGCAAACTTCACCCGATACTTGATTGTAGTCGCTACGGTTCCTGTAATATCCCTTATAGCCGCAGAGGGCAGGGATCCGCATTTCCAGGAATCAGATTTCCTGGAGGGCAATGCAGAAAGCAGGCATAAAGCGTAACAGTTGCCGTAGCTCAGCCAGGCGGTGGAGAAAACTGCCACAGTTTCACTGGACGATGACATCAGCGTGAGACTGGGAAGGCATGGAACATTCATGAGCAGTTTATGCCTCAGGGTCACCTGCTGCCACAGACTTTTTGCCTGAGTAGTCTATATCCATTGTGTCTGAGGGTCCGGTGAGATCCAGGTCCTCAGCGGATGCCAGACTCTCCACCCCATCCTCAGACACAGAGCTTGTAGGTAGCAGTAGTGTGGGTGCTACCGTAAGTTCCTTGCTCTTAGGGGTAATCTTTGTCAATTTCTTGCACTACTCCTTGGGTTTCTCTGGCTGGGAGGACTTCACTGAATCAGTCTCTGGGTCTGAGGGTGAGTGTGAAGCCCTACGGCCAGCTGCTTTTGGGCTCTTCAGCCACTGGCGGGTGTCATCTTTCCCACTAGCAGAAACCTGGGAAGAAAGTGACCCAAGGGACTTGTTCCTAGTGAGAGGAGCCAAAGAAGCCTCACGTTTCTCTGGCTGAGAAGTGGGGACTGAAATCCTCCATTGTCAGGGGGAGGGGGGGGGGGGAGCTGTTGCTCATGAAGTAGGTGGTGCGAGAGCAACAGGGAGGGAAGTGCCCCCCCCCCCCCCATAAAGGGGGCAGGTGTAGTCTTCCTCTTCCGGTTCTGAGAGGCGACAGGAATTCGAGGAACTGATGGAAAGACAACTGTTCTCATAGCGGCGGGATAATAGGAGGTCATAGCCACAGGATGTAGGTGCTCAAATATCCTCTTAGCCTCAGTGTAGGTCAGTCGGTCCGAGGACATATATTCCACGATTTTCCTCTCTTTCTGTAAAATCCTGCAGTCTGGCGAGCTGCTCTCTGCAGCTGACACAGATGGGACGCGGGGTGCATGGAGTACTGGGATGCGATGGACGTACACAATCTCGACAGGTGGGGCTGGAAGTACAGCGGGAAGACATATGGCCGAACTTCCAGCAGTTAAAGCACCGCATCGGGGGAGGGATATATGGTTTGACGTCACAGTGGTAGACCGTTACCTTGACTGCTCGGTCAATGTGTCACCCTCAAAGGCAACAGCGGCAACCTGGTTATCCCTCGGACCCCGATGGACGTGCCGGACGAAATTAACACCTCGCCGTCAGACTGCAAAAGAAGGTCCCTGTGGAATATAATACTCTGGACCATATTTAAGCTGTTATGAGGCGTTATAGTAACAGACACATCCCCCCCCCCCCCCAACCTGCCACAAGCAAGCAATGCCCATGACTGGGCAGAGGATGCTGTTTTATCAAAACTGACCCAGAGCACATTTTGGACAAGCCCTCCACCTCCCCAAACTTGTCCTCCAAATGCTCCACAAAAAACTGAGACATCATGGACATGAAAGATTCACCATCAACTCTTGTACATACGAGGTACCGGGACGGATAAGCTTCACTACCATCCTTTGCCGGGCATTCCTCCCATGGTGTGGCCAGGGAGGTGAACGACTTGGGGTCATACTTATTAGCATTGAAGTTAGGCTTTGCCCGCTTAGAGACTGCCGGCGGTGGACCACCAACAAGAGATGATGTACTACACTTCATGGCATGTCATGCACCCTGATGCCACCCGCTCTGACCAGGGGGGCCCCACGGGCACCACCCAGCCGCAGCTAAGGCCACCTGGCAGGATGGCCATTGCCGGGAGTCCCGATGCCCCAGGTGTCAGGGGCATCTACTCCTTCGCATACGTGGGGATTTAACAGCGCAGCCATCAGCAGAACGATCCGTGTTGTCAGGGGGGCTACAACCAAAAAGAGTACATGGCAGCCCCACCACAACGGACTGGCTACTGTGCTGGATATGAGGTACAAAGAAGTCCGTGGTCATTGTCAGTACAGAAAGTGACAATGCATAGTGCACGGTGGAAAACGTACCCAGGAACGTGTCCTTGCCCAAGAGATGGAGAATGGGCGGGACTGCAATGCGACGACAAGACAAGACAAGGGGGGGTGGGGGGGGGGGGGGGGCTCAAGTTCTCAATGCATGATGGACACGATGTACCATGTAAGGCACTCTTCCCCATTTGGCTCACTCTTCGGGAAAAGTTTGAAAAATGGAGGTCAAACCCTACAGGGGACCATCACATAAAGGCCAAAAGGTGTGAGACTCCTTTTAGTCGCCTCTTACGACAGGCAAGAATACTCAGGCCTATTCTTACCCCCGGACCTGCAGGGGGCGTGCACCAAATGTTTTGATTTATAATATACGAATACAAACACACTTTACAACGTATACAAGTGCCAAAGATGCTGCAATGCAATTATAAAAAGATACAGCAACTGCTCTTTTTCTTTTTGACATGAAGCGAGACTGCCCAAGTACTTTACATTAAATTTAGGGCATTAAATGCAAACGGAAGTGATAAATAGATGGGATTTTGTGAATTATAGCATTATAAACTTATTTTATATAATTATGTGCTATTTTAACATCGATGATTAATATATTATAATTTATTAGTATCTAGTGCCATAAATAATACTGATTATTGTTGGTGCATACAATATTACAAGATTAAGTTACTTTATCTGAAGATAGGTACATAAATATTATTTGCATTGGAGCACAGGAAGTATGTTCTGGAAATTTTTCAGCAAAGAAGAGTAAGCCAATTTAGTTCGTTCATTAAGGATATTATCAGGGGAAGCGGTTTTTTTTTGTGTGTATAATTTTCTATTTCCTCTCATTTATTCATAGTGGCTCCTTTTTCTGCTAAATGTTAATATTTTGATGATGCTTTCAAATACTTGTTACTGGATGTTTTTTTTTGCGCAATGTGAGCTGCAAATGTAGATTTGTTTGAGTTTCTGAGCCTAATCTTAAAACTTCTGCCTGTCTGACCTATCTAGAATTTTGGGCACTAAATAGAGAAAAATAGAAATACATACACACGAAAACCATTTCCCCTAACAATATCCCTAATGAGAAGAATGAATTGGCTAACACTCCTTTCCTGAAAATTTTCCAGAAAGTACTTTCTATGCTCCAAAATAATATTTGTACACCTGTCTGCAGATCAAATAACTAATCTTATAATACTGTATGTATCTACAATAGTCAGTATTATTTATGACATTAAATTATCAATAAATTACAATGCATAATCATCCTCATCATCATCATCAAATAGCACATAAGGATTTCATGAACTTCTTGCCACACTTTTATCTTTACATCTCTGTTCTCTATCTTTACATAAAATAAGTTCGTAATGCTATAATTCACAAAATCCCATCTATTTATCATTTCTGACTGCATTTAATGCCCTAAATTTAAAACACTTTGGCAAACTAACATAAAAGTAATTTCACTTCATCTCAAAAATTAATTATTATTATATTGTTATACTGTTATATTATATTGCTGTGGTGTACAGTAAACAGCCACAAATTGGTTTTAAGTTTACTTTACTTAAAAAGAGAAGTGCTGAACCAAGTTTGAGAGTTACGCAAGGTTGATGTGGCCTGGCAGTGCCTTCATCCCAGCAGAATATGTCTGTTGCCCCGTATACATGACTGAGAATCTGCCCCAAACATAATGGATGTGTGTAGCCAGTAGGGCACTTTGAGGAAGAGTGACATTCCAGATAGCAGGAGCCACTGATGTGGATAGACTACGCCACTCACTGTGTTTTGTATCACCACCTAGCTACTTATGGCACACTTCCTTCCTTGTTCCTACACGGACATAGTTCCCAAATGTTCAAAGGGAATTTCCACATGCAACCACCTTCCGGCCCCATCATTACAAAATTTCACCATCTCATTTGACAATCCCTCGGGATGTCACCTTCTCGACTTATCCCCACTGTGCCTGTACACCACGTCAGGCGGGCATCAACAACTACACAGTACAAAAGAGAAGTCATTATATTTTGTGGCAAAATCATAGTGATGATTTTAAAAGACTAAAATTACTTACAGGTAGTCGATATTGGATTGAATTAAAGGATTTGATGCAGCAAAATACTGACTCATTGGTCCCTTCATCCTATGAATAGGAATCAATAAAATTCTTCCAAAAGGAATAAAATGGGTAGCCAACCAGGCCCCAGGCCCCAGGCCCCGGTTTATTCACAAATGAGGGCCCACTTGGATGAATGACTGCAACGTGTGATACCTGGGATCTTAAACTACATCATCATACTGCTGAGGACGGTCGAGAGACTCCCTTTTGATGTCACATTAACAGAACACAATTTTCACATTTACCAGGAGATAGTTGCCTTTGAAGGGCAGAACAATTGCTCGAGTGTTCATTCTGTATCTTTCGGGATTTGTCAGGTATAGCGGACAATGCGAGTTCCCCATCTTTCTACATTAATTCTTTGTTCGTATGGAGTGTGAAGTAGCGATCAAAAATCATCCCTGGCGCACTGAGGCAGTTATGAGGTATAAATGCCTGTGACCGAGTAGACAACATTTTTATTAATATTAATGCATTTCAAATTTAACTACTGAGGTGACTTCACCATACTTGTCTTCAGTTTGTTCTATGAAGAACAATTGTTTTATATTCAGGAAGGATTCCACACAAAGTATTATGGTGCATATATCTCTTCTAGTTTCTCAAACTGGTTTTTCTCCCAGGGCGTAGCTAAGGAAGGACATCCCTTGGGATTGTTTATCTTTGCACTGACCTGATCCTATCTGTCAGGCATGACAATGGGTTGGATCTTTCTATTGAGCGCTGTCCACCTCGATGACACCTGTTATTAATGTAGACTCCCCCGTGGGCACCACTCACCCCACCAGAACAAGTTATCCAGTGCATGTAACTGCTGCGTGGAGTCTGTGTCCCAGATACCATACACACATTACTGGGAAGTCTTGAGAAGTTGACAGCTCAGGCACCAAATTTAATTCCTAAACGGCTTGTGCGCTACAGCTGAGTGGGCGCTTCATGACCCATCCCAAAATGGGTGTGGCTATCAATGCTGGGTTTTGAGCATTTGTGTGTATAGCACATTCGAGATGAATGGATGAAATTTTATTTCTGGTGGGACACTTGCAGAGCACTGGGCACATTCCCTGCATAGTCAGCACTACTGAGAAAATGTTATGAAAAGATGAGGTAATATGAAATCTCCAATACTGTTATTGATCACTTCAAGTGTAAATAAAATAGAGCCTTTGTATAAAAATCAGTCTTATCACTTGTGAACCACCATTTTACTAGATACAAATTTAATGATGTATGAAACAATGGAAACTTCTGGCTGGAATATCGACAATGTAAGAAAAACAGATTTCTACTTACTGTAAAGATGACATGTTAAGTTGCAGACAGGTACAACAAAGATACTTATGCATTAGATTTCAGCCAAAGCATTCATCAGAAAAGTACACACACACACACACACACACACACACACACACAGAAACTAATTTAACACTTACGCTGGGGTGCTCTGAACATTCCAGTCTTAATCGGCCATTAACAGTGTGCCCACAGGAATGACACAAAACTATACAGCATGGTCGATAGCAGATACAAATACCCTTCTTAACTTCATGTGGAGAAAATTGTTTCCCCATGTAGTGGAAATGTCCATTTGATCTGTTCATCACCTGAAATCGTCAGAAGTTGCAGTTACTTATATATTTACAAATTATAGTCAATAGAAATAAATTTTACAGCATATTAATTTGAGTTCAGAATGCTCCTAAACAGAACAGGTATACAGGGTGTTACATTCCTCACACACAAATAAAGAAAAGATGTTATGTGGACATGTGTCCGGAAACACTTAATTTCCATGTTAGAGCTCATTTTAGTTTCGTTCTTCCACCTACGCTCAATGGAGCACGTTATCATGATTTCATACGGGATACTCTACCTGTGCTGCTAGAACAGGTGCCTTTACAAGTACGACTCAACATGTGGTTCATGCACGATGGAGCTCCTGCACATTTCAGTCGAAGTGTTCGTACGCTTCTCAACAACAGATTCGGTGACCGATGGATTGGTACAGGCGGACCAATTCCATGGCCTCCACGCTCTCCTGACCTCAACCCTCTTGACTTTCATTTATGGGGGCATTTCAAAGCTCTCGTCTACGCAACCCCGGTACCAAACGTAGAGACTCTTCGTGCTCGTATTGTGGACTACTTTGATACAATACGCCATTCTCCAGGGCTGCATCAGCGCATCAGGCATTCCATGCGACGGAGGGTGGATGCATGTATCCTCGCTAACGGAGGACATTTTGAACATTTCCTGTAACAAAGTGTTTGAAGTCACGCTGGTACGTTCTGTTGCTGTGTGTTTCCATTCCATGATTAATGTGATTTGAAGAGAAGTAATAAAATGAGCTCTAACATGGAAAGTAAGCATTTCCGGGCACATGTCCACATAACATATTTTCTTTCTTTGTGTGTGACGAATGTTTCCTGAAAGTTTGGCCGTACCTTTTTGTAAAACCCTGTATATTTAATTTGTAAAGTAAACAGTTACTAGCCTTAAGTTTTTCAGAGTTCACAAGAGTACAACTATTTTAAATAAACCAAAAAGCGTCCGATGGCTCTCTTTTAGTGTAAAACGATCTCCAACGACTTCCACGCCTGTGTAATGAGCTGATATTCCTCTTTCCAGCTACTGTCTGAATTAAACTGTTTGAAAGGTAGAAGTGAAATTCATGAAACCTAAGCTGTTCCTGATTTTCATTTATTTTTGAACTCCTAATCACTAACTAGAATCCAAGTGTCGCATATGTGATAGGAATCATGTTTAACTCTTGGACAGTGTTTTACACCTCCATGCATGGCTGAAAATAAAATCTGAACCCTTCAAAAACTCTTTCAGAACCTATCAGAAAAAATTTGAAGATATGGGCTGCACTATCATCTCCTTCACTTTAGTTGTGCCTGTTATAATTCTTACAGTATGGGCCATTTTATTCTTACTTCAAGCAATAACTGCACAACATAGTAGAAGTTACGTACTGGACCCCCTACCCCTTGCATTTTTCGATGTGGCACAGATGTAAACATCAGGATCTGCTACCGATCAATTTGTTAATACAACCAGATTGTTCTGTTTTCACATTTGTTGGCTTTGCAAACTCATAACCAAATTGTAGCATGCAACCTAAACTAGACCCCAGGATGCAAATCAGATCTGTCTCCACAACCAAGATTTCAAGGGGGGTTCCAATATATAACCTTCGCTACATAACACAAATCCTTAACTGATACACTGAAACAATCAACTTTAAATGTTAGTAACATGATGTACATAGCTCAGACTCACATACACAATTCTGCACAAAATGTCATCAATAACCAAGTATAGTGTAAGCAGCAGCTGCAATCAGACAATTAACTTACAGGCACTGTTAAGTATTTCCACCATAATACTGGATCATGGTATGATCAGAAAGTAGCAAGTGTGGTCATTGTAAAATTTATGTATAGCTTATCACACTTGCTAGAACAGATGCCATTAATCACTGACAAAATAGGGAAAAATGTACACATACATCTAACAATTGATTGATTCTGCTGACACATATACTGCACCGTGATAGTTAACTTACACAAAACTGCAATGTAAGATGTCTTTGCAGTTAAAATTGCGCCTGCAGATATTATTTGTAATTACTTGTGTCGCAGACTGAATTACCCTTATAATTCATAAACGAGAGTAATGGGGGATTAAATTAACTGAAAAAAATATGTGGGGCACGAATAATTGGGGGTTGTGGAGCTGTAGACTGAAAATGAAACAACTATGGATGTTTGCTATTTCCTCTCTCAATCGGCCGGTTGTGGGCTCCCTTGCATTTTTCGTAGTTTATGTATGGCATACGTACTACAAATAAAGCATCGAAATATTCCGAGACTTAGCCTCTTACAGATTTTCTGAAACTACACTGCAGTAAAACTACACTGCAGTTTTAGTTTTATGACGAAAAGAGCGCTAAATATGACAAAAGTGCGTTTAAATATGGCGCGGATATAAAGACAAGACCCTGCCGCAGATAAACCGGGTACCACAATCTTTATTAGGCACTCATGCACTTTGGCTTCACCTACTCACAGACAAATTATTACCTTTCAACCAAACAAAGACCTCGGACTACACTACACCTCTCAGTCTATCTGCACAACCAAGATTTCAACGGGAAAAGGGAACACAATTAGCACTTAACATTACACATTTCAGTTGGATGCTGGATTTCGTGTATTTAGTGGCAGGTTGTCACAAGGCAGCTAAAAACATTTTCATTTCGTTCACTAACTGTTTACATCAGCTATCAACTTCGAAAGTTTCCTTTTCTTCCAACTTATCTACAAAAAAAAGTCACAGTGATGCTAATTTTACTGCAGTAAATCTAAAAAACACATCGTGTTACCAAACGAAAATTAAACAACATGAAACAGTCACTTCTTCATACCTACAGATAACACGTACCTGTCTTACATACGCATTTCAATTATAACAGCATTTTTTTCTTGTTTGTGTGTTATCATTCAACAATACCTGCAACTTTGGAATCTTGATATGTGTCTGGTATTAAAACGGTCCACTTAATGTTGGAAGGATAATAATTTTATAGTTTATTACTAAGTTATCTGGCAATTTATTCCGCATAATAAAACTATTTCAGAAACTACTTTCTGAATGGAAGAAGAATACTAAAGAGCTGGTTCGAATTTAAGCTGGCAACAATGATTATGTTAAATTTTGGTTCAAGATAAAAATTCATACTCACAGAGATGTTTTTGTCTAATCTGAAGTGCTCACTCCTTTTTAAAGAAAATAAAAGAACCCTAGGGAGTAAAACCGTTGCACGGGCCCCAACTGCAACAGCAGTTCGTAGCTTGGCACTAGTGCGATATTTCAATGCTGGCCGCGTTAAAAACTGACATATGCCTTCAGCTCTTTGGAAAATTATGCGACACAGATTCGCATAAACAACAGAGCTGCACTACAGATACGAAACATCTGCAGCTGCAAAGTCTTCATAACAAATGACCCAACAGGTTCTTGGAACTTTTAATATCCCGTTCTTGTATCCAGAGAGTAGAGCACTTGTACGGAATGAAAGGTGTCATAGCCATTGCCGCATTCGATGTTATTGCACCAATCACACAGGCGACGACCCAGCCCCTCTCAACTTCAGTGAAACACAAACAGGGAAACAGAACGACACCTACTAGTAAGACAGCAACGCTGAATGAAACTTTAAAGCGACACTCTCATATTTATATTTGTAATAAATCGTAAATGCAGTAGGACAATGCGTGCTGCGTCGTTGTTGATACGATTTTAGATGACGTTTTATATATGCCGTTTTAAGCGTTCCACTCTGCTGCTTTCGGCGAATATCGTGTGTTCACAAGTCTGTAATTTGTGATTGTTGTCCCAGCTATACCTGCTTATAAACAAACATCTAAAAATTAGGTCTTGAAGTTAAAAATTATATGTGTTGACTTAGAATTATGCGATTTCTATGTCTAAATCTTTGCTCTGCGTCTTGCTGTGTATTGCACTCCACGGTGCTTATTTTTGTAGCATTTATTATTGTTTCTTTCAGTTTCATTCAAGGAAGAAGAATGGTGACGATGGTTGATATGTCGGTACGAGACATTGAACTAATAATAATAATAATATCTTCACAGTCTCTGCATATGTGCTCCATGAGCAACCGCATGCTGTGTGAAAGAGGATACACATAGTACCAGTATTAATATTCCCCGTCTTTCATTTGTGGATAGTACGCTTTAAGGACGACGGTCGGTGCCCCACTGCATGAGGCCGAACGACTAATCTTGCCATCAAGGTCACTAATCCAACTTGGTAAAGCTCACATGCCATGAAACACTACTCAAAAACTAGCCGAAGGAGAAATTTTTAAGCGAACGTGCGTAAACCACAGTTCCTTAGGATTTTTTAAACAAATCTGGTCTATAACGCAGTATCATGTGAGGCCTTTTATATAATTGTAGTCAACAATTTTTTACTACACAAATTTTGATTTAATGAGACTGAAGGAATGAAAAAAAAGTCGATGGGCGCTTACGCGTTTTGATTCCTTTTTTTCTTTCTAAGGCAGTTAGTATGTATTTTATGGCTGCCCACAATGAAAGACTACACGGAAAAATACAAAGATACGTCTAATTGCGGAGGCAGCTGTAATAGGGATGTTGATCAGATTCTGGAGTTGTATCAAGTTGGTAGTAACACAAGTAACAGGAAAATATTTTTGTAAGAATATGTTTAAAAAATTGCACTTCTTTTTCTGTTGAAACGCTTACTGTGTTCACGTGACGTCTGTGAAGTCACGAGTAAGTACTCGGTCTTGTGGACCTTAAAGGACCTGTGGACCTTAAGATGTCTTGTGTATTTTCTCAACATCTCGTCAACGAATAAAGTTATTTAAAAACACTTTTCCTCGACCATGTCTAGCGAAAACAGAAAGAAAAGAAAATGGAAGAGGTCCCTGCTTTGGATGAACCAAGGTACGAAAGAAATCGGCTATCAGCAAAACCGAAGTAATTTCAAACTGCCAAAACTCCGTTAATCATTCTTTTAAAAGTCTTTGTGTTTTTGCCTATTGGAGTGTTTCGTGTTTTGCCTGCTGCTTTTGGGAGTTTGACACGGGGTTTCTACATATACATCTATACTCCGCAAGCTACCCTAAACTATCTGATCCCCCCTTCCCTGTTCTATTCGCGAATGGCGTGTGGAAAGAATGATTGTCAGTGAACAACAGTTTTACCTCTGATTTCTCAGTTTTGTTGTTGTGGTAATTTCGCAAGACGTAAGAAGTAATATGTTGTCCGACTTTTATCAGAACGTGCTCTCACAGAATTTCAATAGTAAAACTCTTCATGACGCACAAAGCCTCCCTTATAGCATCTGTCACCAGAGTTTGTTGAGGTTCTCCGTATATTACACGTCCATGGGGTTCTCCTGAAATTGCCTTTACATCTGTCGGTTTTGTCCCGTTAATGGCGACGTGTTGTATTGTATTGTATTGTATTTTTATTGATCCAGGCAATCATAGTATTGTACAGCTGTACATATGATATTGGATAGGTCAAGAGAGCTATTTACAGTAATTTTTACAAATTGATGTTTACATTATTTTGTAGCAAGGAAATTATCTATCTTCAACAAAACTGTTAATACAAATCAAAGAGATGTAAGATTTTACATACGATATTGGATAGGTCAAGGGAACATATTTGCAGCTAATATTTAATAAATTGATTTTACATCATTTTGCAATGAGGAAGTTAGCTATCTTTAACAAAACAGTAAATGCAAATGTTGTATGGTAAAATACAAACAGCCAATACAAATGTAATAGTAAAGTAGTCCAGTGTATTTCATAGATATGCACAGTATATAATTTTCAGACCTAATTGAACATTTATCATATTTTTTACATTTTTAACCCCTTTCAAAAAAATGATCAACTGCATAAAAGTTGTTGAGTTCGATCTGCAAGGAAATGTTGAACCCAGTCATAAATTAGGTCCAACACTTGGTGAGTTCGTATTGTTTTCACTAAACGATAGGGCGGAACTGTGCCAAATGTCTTCCCGAAGTCAAGGAACACGGCATCAACCTGAGCGCCGATGTCTACAGCACTAAGGGTTTCATGGAGGAAAAGGGCGAGCCCAGTTTCACAAGATCTCTTGTATGCGGAATCCACGTTGATTTTTACAGAGGAAAAATGTCACAAAACTTGAGCATATAAATGTATCATAATTCTACAACTGACGTCAGCGACATAGGTCTATAATTACGTGCATCTGTTCTACGACACTTGAAAACCGGAATGAGCTGCGCTTTGTTCCAATAGCCAGGTGTTCTTCGTTGCTCCAGCGATCTACGATAAACTACAAGCGGACCAAGTCCTTTCGCATATTCTCTGCAGAATCTTACGGGTATATCATTGTCCAAATGCCTTTCCACTAAGATTTTCTAATTCCGCGCCGCGCGGGATTAGCCGAGCGGTCTCAAGCGCTGCAGTCATGGACTGTGCGGCTAGTCCCGGCGGAGGTTCGAGTCCTCCCTCGGGCATGGGTTTGTGTGTTTGTCCTTAGGATGATTTAGGTTAAGTAGTGTGTAAGCTTAGGGACTGGTGACCTTAGTCCCATAAGATTTCACACACATTTGAACATTTTTTCTAATTTCGCGATCACTAATTATCTCGTTATATACCATTTTGGAGTTCGTGCTATAACTGAATGGAGGGACCATATTATGATATTCCTGCAGCCGGCGCGATAGCTCAGCGTGTTCGGTCAGAGAGCTGATTGGCCTCTGTAATAAAAAAAACTGAGTGGAAGGATCACCAAACGAACTTCACCGGATGTCATGTGACGTCCGCAACGACCAAACACAACGATCAACAACGAAAAAAATGCAGGGGAAAAAAAAGCGGTCTAAGGCGCTGCAGTCATGGACTGTGGGGCTGGTCCCGGCGGAGGTTCGAGTCCTCCCTCAGGCATGGGTGTGTGTATTTAGGATAATTTAGGTTAAGTAGTGTGTAAGCTTAGGGACTGATGACCTTAGCAGTTAAGTCCCATAAGATTTCACACACATTTTATTATGATATTCCACAATGAAACGCTTTTGGAAGATCGAATTCAGCATTTCGGTTCTGAAATAGTGAGTGAATAGATACAATCGGCTTACTTATTTTATACAAGACCAAAATTCCTTAGGGTTTTCAGTCAAATCGTCTGGCAAAAATTTTACATTCAGCCATTGAAGGTATCTCTCATCATTGCTCTCCTTACGCTCATTTTCGCTGCGTTCAGCTTTTGTTCGTCAGCTGTTACGACTTTTGTTAAATCTGCGATGAAGCTTTCTTTGTTTCTTAGCAGCTTTGTTTATTAAACCACGGTTGGTCTTTCTCATCTCTTACGCCTCGCTCGTAGCACGTTTGTCTAGCGCGTATTGAACTATGCTTTTGAAAACCAGTATGAGATTTTCACTCTGCAGCGGAGTGTGCGCTGATATGAAACGTCCTGGCAGATTAAAACTGTGTGCCCGACCGAGACTCGAACTCGGGACCTTTGCCTTTCGCGGGCAAGTGCTCTACCAACTGAGCTACCGAAGCACGACTCACAGCTTTACTTCTGCCAGTACGAGGTACTGGCAGAAGTAAAGCTGTGAGTACCGGGCGTAGAGCACTTGCCCGCGAAGGGCAAAGGTCCCGAGTTCGAGTCTCGGTCGGGCACACAGTTTTAATCTGCCAGGAAGTTTCGATGCTTTTGAAGTTTACCCATTTGTGCTCCGTTTCGTCCTCAACACTGCAACTTGATGTTGACTGCTCAGATATCTCGCATTTTGTACCCCGTCACTCTCGTTAAGCGACAGTACACTGCGCAGAAGTAAAGGTTCGCTTTTTCAGAAGAGGAAGAAAAAAAATGCCATTTTCACCCAATGCGACGCAAAAGTGTGCCTACAACCTCTCTCTGTAATGGTGCAAAATCGTGGCGCCCTGCGATGTCACTCTCGCGATCGGCGGCCCTTCAAACAGCAAGGTACGGTCGCAGGTTCGAACCCTGCCTCGGTCATGGATGTGTGTGATGTCCTTAGGTTAGTTAGGTTTAAGTAGTTCTAAGTTCTAGGGGACTGATGACCTCAGATGTTAAGTCCCATAGTGCTCAGGGCCATTTGAGCCATTTGAACCAAACAGCAAGCTGTTGACACATGCGCAAACATGCCGAGCTCAGAGGTTCGTATGAAAATTTTTGAAATTTGTGATAAGGACCTATGGGACCAAACTGCTGAAGTGATCGGTCCCTAAGCTTACACACTACTTAATCTAACCTAAACTAGCTTACGGTAAGGAAAACACACACACACCTATGCCCGACGGAGGACTCGAACCCCCGACGGGGGGAGCCGCCAGGGAAGCCGCCCTAGACCGCGCGGCTAACCCGCGCGGCAGTTCGTTTGAGTTCAAAATGACTCTGAGCACTATGGGATTTAACTTCTGTGGTCATCAGTCCCCTAGACTTAGAACTACTTAAACCTAACTAACCTAAGGACATCACACACATCCATGCCCGAGGCAGGATTCGAACCTGCGACCGTAGCGGTCGCGCGGTTCCTGACTGTAGCACCTAGAACCTCTCGACCACCCTGGCCGGTAGTTCGTATGAGTAATATGGGTTAACAAGGTAACATTGGCGCCACATTTCACCACAACTCTGCACAATATCACAGCCGAATATCAACACCGAAATGTCACACAATGGTAACTCACCCTTCCTCTTGACGCCTCTGCGATGGCCATGCAGCGTTGGAATCGCACGCTTATCTTACGAGTGTCTGAGGAAAGCATTTCAGACACAAAATCAACACGAAAAGGCCGCAGATAATGGCATAAACGTCGTCAACGAAACCATCCCTTTCCTTTGGGGGTCGATTTGCTCACATTTTGCGATCGAAAATGATAGCTTTCAATCCAGTGCGTAACGGAACGATATTCTTGGCAATCTCTGGCACTGCCAACATCCCCTGGACGATTCAGACCTTCTCCAACGACATCGTAGGACTGCAACCCCGTTGAACGTGATCTGAGTCCTTTGGAGGAGAGCGCTATGGCAATTTTTGCTTTCCAATGCGGAGTTAGACCTCTAGGGAGCGTTCAAACCTCTTGACGCGGCAACACCCTCAGTGGCATCAGCACACATTGGTTTAACATTTTAAAAACGTACCTGTGCAGAGATAACCTTTGACCAATGGAATCTGAGGCCTGCTGGAGGGGTTACCTGCCAGACGCGCTTACGAATCCGTCAAGGTTTAGGCTGGTATTACACTATCAAATTTCTTTGTCAAATATCTTTGTCCAATATCTTTGTCAAAGATATTTGATGGTGTAATAGGGAACTTTGTCAAATGTCGTCCAATATTTGATCAAAACTAGGGCCTCGCCGTAGATTTGATCAAAGAAGTCACTTGTCTTCTTGTAATCCCCCCACAGAAAATTACCCTCTACCAAGCAATAATTAATAATTATCAATCAAATCATTCACATTTATTCACTTTTGGAAAGTATCTGATCGGATTTTCTAGTAATATATGCGCCGACAGCTCGTCGACGCCAAGGTATTTTTCTAGTACGTTTATTCTTTGGAAGAATAGAGATACATATATGTATTCTCCATGGTTGTTAGGGAGGAATAACGAGGACAGCTTCGGATGTATCTGTTGGAAGATTGTCGGGCTGCTAAAAGAGACATATTTGCTCTTCTTCTCGCTAAAGCGAGCTATTAACGTTTGTGCCACTAGCGGGTTATTTGGAGAGAGAGAAAAACTGTAAACGCAAATTAAGTAAGACTTGGAATCAACAGAAAACGGAACATGTACTGGAGATGGATTGAATATACAATTTTTCCTCAGAAATAAGGTTTGTGACCCTTTTATTCTAGAGTGAACGACGAATGAGTTCTCTGTCTGAATCATTGATGATTGTCTTGGCCCTGTAATTAGTGGGGAAGTTTCAGTTGTGACGAAGAGAGCCTGCAATCACCGCTATTTTATAAAATCGTCCAAAAAGGCTTCGGACACATCTGAAATTCTAAATCTGTCGTAAAATGAACGAATTGTTCAAACGATCGATTTTCCCAACTGAATGCAGCGCTTAACAATAATAATAGATATAAAGATCTTTTACAGCAAGCCAGCCGCTGAATATTAAGACGAAGGGCTCCACCAGAGATTCTATTGGGCTGAGTTCACGTAATGAAATAATATATTTAAAACTGTATATAGATAAAGGACAGAGAGAGAGAGCGAATGAAATTAGAGAAAATACGCAGAATCCTCCATTAGTATAATTGTTTGCCTGTCTTATCACGGATCAGCCTAAAGATAAAAACAGGAGGCTCTTACTTTGCTGTACAGGTTCATGTGTGAGAGACATTACACCAAGTTAGCGGCAAGCTGCATTCATATACTTTCATCATTTACAGTATAAATCCAATTATATTCTGTTCACTGCAATGTGACATGTTACCACATGGAGCGCTAGCATCGCTGCATTCTATCGTCTGTAGTGTTTTTATAAACATTGCCAGTAAATACAACTGATGTGTGCCGACAACTACAAAATTAATAGAGATGTATGAAGCTGATGAGGCGCTTTACAACGTGAGGCAACTGAATGCAAAAATAGATTACGAAGATTGGAGACCTGACCTAACCTAACCAAACCCTCTCCTGTAGCAAGGAATCGGAGTGTTACAGTGGGCCTTTCTTCTGCAGATGTAGCAGTTCTTAAGTGAATATTGTTGTTTGAGATATGAGGATACACTTCATTGAGCACATACAGAAATGTATGCTCATCCATTCTTAAGTAATTGATGTACAATTTGACGTCCGCCACTATAAGCTCACGTAACAAGTTTTATTGAATGCTTTTATCATGTCGTAAAACCCACGGCTTCACCCAGGTATGTTTCCTTTTCTTTCCCCGCTTCTCTTCCGCATGTGCACACAGTGAAATTGTGGTACATGCAACTGCTGCGGTTAATAACAAGTTGTTGTCAGCCATCTTGAACTTTGACGAAAAATATGATGACACTGTAATACCCCTTCTAGCGCTACGTCAAAGATCTTTGTCAAATATATTTGACGGAATATTTGATCACATCTTTGATCAAATCTTTGACATAGAAATTTGATAGTGTAATACCGGCCTTACTTCTGTACTGGCACAACAAAAGGTCAGCCGGTTGCACTGAGGGTATTGTTGCACTGGACGGTCTTAGAAGGACCCTTTGCCGTTTTATTCACGCATGTGCCAATATTGCCACCCCGACCCCTTCCCCATCATCGCGCCGCAGGAGGGTGCACAACTGGAGGACTGAAAAAGCACAAACACTACCTGCTGCTTCAGATCAAATCCAGATTTCGTCAAATGGGTTTGAACGCTGCCGAATGGCTCCACCCCGTATGCGAGCGCCAAAATTGCGACAGCGGTACACTCTAAAGGGCAATGGAGTGGCAGCCCCACAATGTCCTTAGTAAAGGGCTGAATCGTCTGGGCGGGTATTCGCAATGTCAAAGTTTGTCAAGAGCGTCGTTCTGTTGCACATCACATTGCAAACCGTTTATGAATGAAGGTCCCAAAGGGAAGGAATGGCTTCATTGACGCCCTTTATGCCACCTCCTAAGGCCTTTTCTTGCTGATTCTGACTGGATGTGTGTCTGAAATGTTTCCCCCAGCCACCTGTGAGAAAAACCGCTTGATTTCAAAGCCGGCAGAGATGTCAAAAGAAGGGGTGAGATGTGGGTAAGGGGGCAGAGCATGACGCCCTCCCCAGCGTTTGTAATATCCACAGTGGCGTTCGACTGAATTGTAATGAAATTTGGTGTCAATGTGACCCCATTAACCCACGTCACATCTCACGTAAACTTCTAAGCTGTGGCCTTTTTTTCGCCAAGTGTCGACACCTTGCTGCGTCAAGCATCACTGATCTCGAGGGTGATATCGCGAGGTGCTACGCTTAAATGCTCTGAGTAACCGGAAGTCACACGTTGGGATTTTTTGTGATCTATCAAAGGCTTTTCATTGTGTAAATCATAGAATGCTTCTAGATAAGCTCAAGTATTGTGGTGTGAATGGGACAGTGCTCAAATGGTTTAAATCATACCTAACTGGAAGAGTGCAGAAAGTTGAAATAAACAGTTCACATAATATGCAAAAAACTGGTGATTTGTCAAACTGGGGAACAATCAAGAATGGGGAGTCGCAAGGTTCGGTCTTGGGTCCTCTGCTGTTCTTAATACACTCCTGCAAATGGAAAAAAGAACACATTGACACCGGTGTGTCAGACCCACCATACTTGCTCCGGACACTGCGAGAGGGCTGTACAAGCAATGATCACACGCACGGCACAGCGGACACACCAGGAACCGCGGTGTTGGCCGTCGAATGGCGCTAGCTGCGCAGCATTTGTGCACCGCCGCCGTCAGTGTCAGCCAGTTTGCCGTGGCATACGGAGCTCCATCGCAGTCTTTAACACTGGTAGCATGCCGCGACAGCGTGGACGTGAACCGTATGTGCAGTTGACGGACTTTGAGCGAGGGCGTATAATGGGCATGCGGGAGGCCGGGTGGACGTACCGCCGAATTGCTCAACACGTGGGGCGTGAGGTCTCCACAGTACATCGATGTTGTCGCCAGTGGTCGGCGGAAGGTGCACGTGCCCGTCGACCTGGGACCGGACCGCAGCGACGCACGGATGCACGCCAAGACCGTAGGATCCTACGCAGTGCCGTAGGGGACCGCACCGCCACTTCCCAGCAAATTAGGGACACTGTTGCTCCTGGGGTATCGGCGAGGACCATTCGCAACCGTCTCCATGAAGCTGGGCTACGGTCCCGCACACCGTTAGGCCGTCTTCCGCTCACGCCCCAACATCGTGCAGCCCGCCTCCAGTGGTGTCGCGACAGGCGTGAATGGAGGGACGAATGGAGACGTGTCGTCTTCAGCGATGAGAGTCGCTTCTGCCTTGGTGCCAATGATGGTCGTATGCGTGTTTGGCGCCGTGCAGGTGAGCGCCACAATCAGGACTGCATACGACCGAGGCACACAGGGCCAACACCCGGCATCATGGTGTGGGGAGCGATCTCCTACACTGGCCGTACACCACTGGTGATCGTCGAGGGGACACTGAATAGTGCACGGTACATCCAAACCGTCATCGAACCCATCGTTCTACCATTCCTAGACCGGCAAGGGAACTTGCTGTTCCAACAGGACAATGCACGTCCGCATGTATCCCGTGCCACCCAACGTGCTCTAGAAGGTGTAAGTCAACTACCCTGGCCAGCAAGATCTCCGGATCTGTCCCCCATTGAGCATGTTTGGGACTGGATGAAGCGTCGTCTCACGCGGTCTGCACGTCCAGCACGAACGCTGGTCCAACTGAGGCGCCAGGTGGAAATGGCATGGCAAGCCGTTCCACAGGACTACATCCAGCATCTATCTCTACGATCGTCTCCATGGGAGAATAGCAGCCTGCATTGCTGCGAAAGGTGGATATACACTGTACTAGTGCCGACATTGTGCATGCTCTGTTGCCTGTGTCTATGTGCCTGTGGTTCTGTCAGTGTGATCATGTGATGTATCTGACCCCAGGAATGTGTCAATAAAGTTTCCCCTTCCTGGGACAATGAATTCACGGTGTTCTTATTTCAATTTCCAGGAGTGTATATATTAATGAGTTGCCATTCTATATTCACGAAGATGCAAAGCTGGTACTTTTTGCCGATGATACAAGTATAGTTATCACACCCGACAGACATGAATTAACTGGTGAAATTGTAAACGAAGTTTTTCAGAAAAACATTGAGTGGTTCTCTGCAAATGGGCTCTCATTAAACTTTGACAAAACACAGTATATACAGGTCCACACAGTAAATGGAATTACCCCATTAATAAATATAGACTTCGATCAGAAATCGGTAGCTAAGGTAGAATATTTCAAATTTCTACGTGTATGCATTGATGAGGGGTTGAACTGGAAAAAACACACTGAGGATCTACTGAAACGTTTGAGTTCAGCTACTTATGCTATTAGGGTCATTGCAAATTTTGGCGATATACATCTGAGTAAATTAGCTTACCACGCCTATTTTCATTCTCTGCTTTCGTGTGGCATCATATTCTGGGATAATTCATCAGTGAGTAAAAGAGTGTTCATTGCACAAAAGCGTGTAATCAGAATAATTGCTCGAGCTCATCCAAGATCATCCTGCAGACACGTATTTAAAGAGCTACAAATCTTCACTGTAGCCTCACAATATATATATTCTCTTATGAAATTTGTTATTAACAACCCGAACGAATTCAAAAGTAATAGCAGTGTACATGGATACAACACTAGGAGAAAGGATGATCTTCACTACTCAAGGTTAAATCTAACTTTGGCTCAGAAGGGGGTAAATTATGCTGCCACAAAAGTCTTTGGTCACTTACCTAATAGCATCAAAAGTCGGACAGATAGCCATATAGCATCTGAAAGGAAATTAAAAGAATTTCTTAATGGCAACTCCTTCTACTCATTAGATGAATTTTTGGATATAGTAAGTGGGTAATTCCCCAAACTAAAAAAAAAAAAAAGAGTGTCATGTAAAATTTTGTCTAACGTAATATCTTGCATAGACACCTTTTATTAACCAGACACGTTCCACATCATTATGAAGTGTCGTATTCATGATCTATGGAACAAGTACTAATCTAATCTAATCAAATCTTTTTCACCATTACAAAGGAAGATTGTAGGCACCTTTGAGCCAAGTTTCAAACTTTTGTATCACAAGGGAGGGAGGGAGGGAGGGAGATGGCATTTTAAATCTTTACGCAGGGTATTTTCCTCCATTTCTCAACAATCCTTATATCACCTGGAGCAATTGCTGCTGCTTCAGTGATTAATGCTAACAATTCACATCAGCTGTCAACTGAAAAATTCAGCTGCACTAGCCCCCTCCTGGAATATGGATGCCTAGATTTTTTTTATTTACGAGATAAGTCACACGCACTTCTAGCGATAGTACTCAGCAGCATTGCAAAACAGCATATTTTGTACGCGCTAAAGCAATTAACATACCGTACGTTTAGCAGTAACTACACTACTGGCCGTTAAAATTGCTACACCACGAAGATGACGTGCTACAGACGCGAAAATTAACCGACAGGAAGAAGATGATGTGATATGCAAATGATTAGCATTTCAGAGCATTCACACAAGGTTGGCGCCGGTGGCGACACCCACAACGTGCTGACATGAGGAAAGTTTCCAACCGATTTCTCGTACACAAACAGCAGTTGACCGGCGTTGCCTGGTGAAACGTTGTTGTAATGCCTCGTGTAAGGAGGAGAAATGCGTACCATCACGTTTCCGACTTTGATAAAGGTCGGATTGTAGCTATCGCGACTGCGGTTTATCATATCGCGACATTGCTGCTCGCGTTGGTCGAGATCCAATGACTGTTAGCAGAATATGGAATCGGTGGGTTCAGGAGCGTAATACGGAACGCCGTGCTGGATCCCAACAGCCTCGTATCACTAGCAGTCGAGATGACAGGCATCTTACCCGCATGGCTGTAACGGATCGTGCAGCCACGTCTTGATCCCTGAGTCAACAGATCGGGACGTTTGCAAGACAACAACCATATGCACGAACAGTTCGACGACGTTTGCAGCAGCATGGACTATCAGTTTGGAGACCATGGCTGCAGTTACCCTTGACGCTGCATCTCAGACAAGACCGTCTGCGATGGTGTACTCAATGACGAACCTGGGTGCACGAATGGCAAAACGTCACTTTTTTTGGATGAATCCAGGTTCTGTTTACAGTATCATGATGGTCGCATCCGTGTTTGGCGACATTGTGGTGAATGCACATTGGATGAGTGTATTCGTCATCGCCATACTGGCATATCACCCGGCGTGATGGTACGGGGTGCCATTGGTTACACGTCTCGGTCACCTCTTGTTCACATTGACGGCACTTTGAACAGTGGACGTTACACTTCAGATGTGTTATGAACCGTGGCTCTACCCTTCATTCGATCCCTGCGAAACTCCACATTTCAGCAGGATAATGCACGACCGCATGTTGCAGGTCCTGTACGGGCCTTTCTGGATACAGAAAATGTTCGACTGCTGCCCTGGCCAACACATTCTCCAGATCTCTCACCAATTGAAGATGTCTGGTCAATGGTGGCCGAGCATCTGGCTTGTCACAACACGCCAGTCACTACTCTTGATGAACTGCGGTATCGTGTTGAAGCTGCATGGGCAGCTGTACCTGTACATGCCATCCAAGCTCTGTCTGACTCAATGCCCAGGCGTATCAAGGCCGTTATTACGGCCAGAGGTGATTGTTCTGGGTACTGATTTCTCAGGATCTATGCACCCAAATTGCGTGAAAATGTAATCACATGTCAGTTGTAGTGTAATATATTTGTCTAATGAATACCCGTTTATCATCTGCATTTCTTCTTGATGTAGCAATTTTAATGGCAAGTAGTGTATATAATTTTGGTTTGTTTGTCACGCCGTCCACGGCATATCACGCCCTTTCCGTGGCGCGATGAGTACAGCACCCCTGGTGGCAGAGACGCCAGGCAGAACGCATGGGAGGCAATGGAGTCTCCCGCATCTATCGTGTACCTGAGTTGGTAGCACTGCCGGCAGAGCTGCCGCCACGAGATTCTCGAGTTTTTTTTTAAGCCTATCACAACCGAGTGAAACCGTTTGAAACTGTCGCAACCGCGCATGCACAGCGTCGCGATTGTTTCAACTGTCGGCACCCTTGGTGCTTAGGCCGGTATTACACTATCAGATTTCTTTGTCCAATATCTTTGTCCAATATCTTTGTCAAAGATATTTGATAGTGTAATAGGGACTTTGTCAAATGTCGTCCAATATTTGATCAAATCTAGGGCCTCGCTGTAGATTTGATCAAAGAAATCGTTTGTCTTCTGTTCACTTTAATGTGCCATGTTACCACATGGAGCGCTAGCGTCGCTACAGGATTGTGTCGTCTGTAGTGTTTTTATAAACATTGCCAGTAAATACAATTGGTGTGTGCTGACAACTACAAAATTAATAGAGATGTATGAAGCTGATGAGGCGTTTTACAATGTGAGGCACCCTGAATACAAAAACAGATTAAGAAGATTGGAGACCTGACCTGACCTAACCTAACCTAACATAACCCTCTCTTGTAGCAAGGAATCGGAGTGTTACAGTGAGCCTGTCTTCTGAAGATGTAGCAGTTCTTGAGTGAATATTGTGCTTTGTGATATGAGGATACACTTCACAGAGCACATACAGAAATGTATGCTCATCCATTCTTAAGTAATGTACGAATTGACGTCTTCCACCGTAAGCTCACATAACAAGTTTTGTGAATGCTTTTATCGTGTCGTCGTAAAACCCACGGCTTCACCCAGGTTAGATTAGATTTTCGTTCCATAGATCCGTGCTGAGGAGATCCTCGTGGATGTGGAACACATCAATTTTTTTTAAGCTGAAACAACAATACTAATAGTATGAATAAATACATCATTTGTTTCTATTAAAAATTTCGTCAATGGAGTAGAAGGAGTTGGCCACTCATAAGTCTTTCAGGCTTCTTTTAAACTGATCTTCATTTGTAACTAAATTTTTTATGTTTGCTGGCAAATTATTGAAGATGAGTGTTCCTGAGTAGTTGACCCTTTTTGAAGTATGTGCTTTTAAGTCCTTGTGCAGATCATTTTTGCTCCTGGTATTGTATGTATGAACTGAGTTGTTTGTTGGAAAAATAGATATATTATTTAGGACAAATTTCATTAAGGAGTAAATATACTGAGAGGCAGTAGTTAGTATACCCTGTTCTTTGAAGAGGTTTCTGCAGGGCGTCCGTGAATTTACTCCACAAATAATACGTATTACACGCTTTTGGACTCTGAAAACTTTTGTTTGACTTTACGATTTACCCCAAAATATTATACCATACGACATTATGGAATAAAAGTAGGCAAAGTACGCAAGCTTTTTCATTTTTATGTTGCCTATGTCTGCTAACACTCGAATTGCAAATACAGATTTGTTAAGGCACTTCTGCAGTTCTGCGGTGTGCTCCTCCCAACTGAATTTATTATCAAGTTGTAATTCCAGGAATTAAAGACTGACAACCTTGTATGTATGGTTCCTTTTTTTCCCCCACATCTTTTCCGCATGTGCACACAATGTAATTGCGGTAAGTGCAACTGCTGTGGTTGATACAAGTTGTTGTCAGCCATCTTGAACTTTGACGAAAAATTTGATGACAGTGTAATACCCCTTCTAGCGCTACGTCAAAGATCTTTGTCAAATATATTTGACGGAATATTTGATCACATCTTTGATGAAATCTTTGAAAAAGAAATTTGATAGTGTAATACCGGCCTTACCCCAACGCATATTTCAAATGTTTCGTTGTTTGACCACCTGTAGCGTTAGTTGATACCTTCGTTCTCTTCCCGTTGCTCGAATGTTTCTAATTTAAATAACAAAACAAGTAAATCCGGTATATATTTTTTCGAGCTCAGCACCACGCGTTTGGAGAATTTATTCTATTATTTGCACTCACAAACAGTACGAAGTGGTTTGCGAGTTGTGGTTTGCTGAGTAACGGAGGAGGAACACTTTCTTATAACCTCAAAAAGGCTGCTACAGTGCAAGAAACGCAGCACAATACAAAAATACTAATAAAAATATTTGACCACGACAGTGAGAAATTCTCGAAATGCGACGTGCTAAGCATGAAAAAATACGTAATTGGTGCAGTGTTTCATTACTTAAGGAATGAATGACAGTTGCAGGCTCTCTAGAAACATCGATTATAATGAATGAAATTGAGTCAAATGTTTCTGTTTCCGGCTTGTGACTGCCAGCACTTCTTGGAAAAGCAGCGATACAAAATGTAAAAAATGAATGAAGACGCTCTTAATTGTTCTTGCTTTCCTCGCCAATATCCTGCTTTCACATATTTTTATTTTATATATATATATTTTATACACATGTGATGAAAATATTTGGGTAAGCTTGTCTCACTGATTTTCATAATACAAATTTTGTTGCTGATAGACAGTACACTAAGATAATTAGTACTAATGTTAATAAACTACAATGCAGTAAATGCCTAAACATTACAAATGTCGAAAATTATAAAATTTGAAGAAAAATTATTGTTGGTTTGGTTAGATGGGAGTGACTGCAATGTGTCCACGAATCAGGTATGCTGCTTAATGTCACTGATATATGTGTAACAGCATAGTATTCTTATTTGTATTTATACAGTCACTTTTCTGAAGTGTGCCAACTTGTGTGCGCATGCCATTTGTAGCAATGAGTATATTATGTGAGCCCCAATCATCGGCTCACGTGATCGGATCCGTGTAACGAAGGGTGAACATTTATTTATTTTCAAAGTGACGTGAACGGAGGATAGTGAGGGTCCTTTTGCTTTTGGTACCCCGGCTTTACAAATGCTACAGGAAATTCCCTCAAGGGAATAAAATTGCACTAGGATGTATTAAATTTTCACAAGGATGAGATTTACAGTTCCTTTAAAAGATTAGTAGGAATCTAGTACTTATTTTCTTCTATGGGAATCCTTCGAAGCAAGGGGAAACTACAGCCGTAATTTTTCCCGAGGACATGCAGCTTTACTGTATGATTAAATGATGATGGCGTCCTCTTGGGTAAAATATTCCGGAGGTAAAATAGTCCCCCATTCGGATCTCCGGGCGGGGACTACTCAGGAGGACGTCGTTATCAGGAGAAAGAAAACTGGCATTCTACGGATCGGAGCGTGGAATGTCAGATCCCTTAATCGGGCAGGTAGGTTAGAAAATTTAAAAAGGGAAATGGAGAGGTTAAAGTTAGATATAGTGGGAATTAGTGAAGTTCGGTGGCAGGAGGAACAAGACTTTTGGTCAGGTGATTACAGGGTTATAAATACAAAATCAAATAGGGGTAATGCAGGAGTAGGTTTAATAATGAATAAAAAAATAGGAGTGCGGGTTAGCTACTACAAACAGCATAGTGAACGCATTATTGTGGCCAAGATAGACACAAAGCCCATGCCTACTACAGTAGTACAAGTTTATATGCCAACTAGCTCTGCAGATGATGAAGAAATTGATGAAATGTATGACGAGATAAAAGAAATTATTCAGGTAGTGAAGGGAGACGAAAATTTAATAGTCATGGGTGACTGGAATTCGTCAGTAGGAAAAGGGAGAGAAGGAAACATAGTAGGTGAATATGGATTGGGGGGAAGAAATGAAAGAGGAAGCCGCCTTGTAGAATTTTGCACAGAGCATAACTTAATCATAGCTAACACTTGGTTCAAGAATCATAAAAGAAGGTTGTATACCTGGAAGAATCCTGGAGATACTAATAGGTATCAGATAGATTATATAATGGTAAGACAGAGATTTAGGAACCAGGTTTTAAATTGTAAGACATTTCCAGGGGCAGATGTGGATTCTGACCACAATCTATTGGTTATGAACTGCAGATTGAAACTGAAGAAACTGCAAAAAGGTGGGAATTTAAGGAGATGGGACCTGGATAAACTGAAAGAACCAGAGGTTGTACAGAGTTTCAGGGAGAGCATAAGGGAACAATTGACAGGAATGGGGGAAAGAAATACAGTAGAAGAAGAATGGGTAGCTCTGAGGGATGAAGTAGTGAAGGCAGCAGAGGATCAAGTAGGTAAAAAGACGAGGGCTAATAGAAATCCTTGGGTAACAGAAGAAATATTGAATTTAATTGATGAAAGGAGAAAATATAAAAATGCAGTAAATGAAGCAGGCCAAAGGGAATACAAACGTCTCAAAAATGAGATCGACAGAAAGTGCAAAATGGCTAAGCAGGGATGGCTAGAGGACAAATGTAAGGATGTAGAGGCTTGTCTCACTAGGGGTAAGATAGATACTGCCTACAGGAAAATTAAAGAGACCTTTGGAGAGAAGAGAACCACTGGTATGAATATCAAGAGCTCAGATGGCAACCCAGTTCTAAGCAAAGAAGGGAAGGCAGAAAGGTGGAAGGAGTATATAGAGGGTTTATACAAGGGCGATGTACTTGAGGACAGTATTATGGAAGTGGAAGAGGATGTAGATGAAGATGAAATGGGAGATAAGATACTGCGTGAAGAGTTTGACAGAGCACTGAAAGACCTGAGTCGAAACAAGGCCCCGGGAGTAGACAACATTCCATTAGAACTACTGATGGCATTGGGAGAGCCAGTCATGACAAAACTCTACCATCTGGTGAGCAAGATGTATGAGACAGGCGAAATACCCTCAGACTTCAAGAAGAATATAATAATTCCAATACCAAAGAAAGCAGGTGTTGACAGATGTGAAAATTACCGAACTATCAGTTTAATAAGTCACAGCTGCAAAATACTAACGCGAATTCTTTACAGACGAATGGAAAAACTGGTAGAAGCGGACCTCGGGGAAGATCAGTTTGGATTCCGTAGAAATGTTGGAACACGTGAGGCAATACTAACCTTACGACTTATCTTAGAAGAAAGATTAAGAAAAGGCAAACCTACGTTTCTAGCATTTGTAGACTTAGAGAAAGCTTTTGACAACGTTAACTGGAATACTCTCTTTCAAATTCTGAAGGTAGCAGGGGTAAAATACAGGGAGCGAAAGGCTATTTACAATTTGTACAGAAACCAGATGGCAGTTATAAGAGTCGAGGGGCATGAAAGGGAAGCAGTGGTTGGGAAAGGAGTGAGACAGGGTTGTAGCCTCTCCCCGATGTTATTCAATCTGTATATTGAGCAAGCAGTAAAGGAAACAAAAGAAAAATTCGGAGTAGGTATTAAAATTCATGGAGAAGAAGTAAAAACTTTGAGGTTCGCTGATGACATTGTAATTCTGTCAGAGACAGCAAAGGACTTGGAAGAGCAGTTGAACGGAATGGACAGTGTCTTGAAAGGAGGATATAAGATGAACATCAACAAAAGCAAAACGAGGATAATGGAATGTAGCCAAATTAAATCGGGTGATGCTGAGGGGATTAGATTAGGAAATGAGACACTTAAAGTAGTAAAGGAGCTCTGCTATTTAGGGAGTAAAATAACTGATGATGGTCGAAGTAGAGAGGATATAAAATGTAGACTGGCAATGGCAAGGAAATCGTTTCTGAAGAAGAGAAATTTGTTAACATCGAGTATAGATTTAAGTGTCAGGAAGTCGTTTCTGAAAGTATTTGTATGGAGTGTAGCCATGTATGGAAGTGAAACATGGACGATAACCAGTTTGGACAAGAAGAGAATAGAAGCTTTCGAAATGTGGTGTTACAGAAGAATGCTCAAGATAAGGTGGGTAGATCACGTAACTAATGAGGAGGTATTGAATAGGATTGGGGAGAAGAGAAGTTTGTGGCATAACTTGACTAGAAGAAGGGATCGGTTGGTAGGACATGTTTTGAGGCATCAAGGGATCACAAATTTAGCATTGGAGGGCAGCGTGGAGGGTAAAAATCGTAGAGGGAGACCAAGAGATGAATACACTAAGCAGATTCAGAAGGATGTAGGTTGCAGTAGGTACTGGGAGATGAAGAAGCTTGCACAGGATAGAGTAGCATGGAGAGCTGCATCAAACCAGTCTCAGGACTGAAGACCACAACAACAACAACATGGGAATCCTGCAACTGAACACACGCGCATGCACGCGGTGATCTCTTTGGAGCAGGCGTAGTAAACGCTTTGAAGAGTCAGAAGAATTTCCTTCGATAGTCGAAATTATTTGCAATCGTCCATTGGCCGTCACTCGAACTGCTTACAGCCAGTTACAAACCACGAGAAGGGGGGGGAATGCCTGCTTCGAAATCATCCGCGTCGTTCGAACAGTTCCATTGCAAGCAGGTCCGGCTAGGGCATTCGTAGCGAAGCCAAGCGGGGGAGGGGGAGGACTTTAAAATAACTCGTTTTCTTTGTTGGCAAAATTAAACACAAATTTAAATAAAACCATCTGTTACCATATTTTCAACAAGTAAAATCACGGAACGAGGCAACAGGTATGTAATGTATTCTGCTAGCAGCTAGTTAATCAAAACAGACAAAAACTGTGCTATTATTTTGGCTACCTTAACGTAGTAGAACACTTCACTTGCACGTATGTAGAACTCTTTTCAGTATCAATAAACGCATCTTAAATCGCACTAAGATGGCGGCGAACACAAGAACAGGTACAGTACGGAAAATATTTGGCAATCAGCCGGAAACTACGCAGTTATCCTTGCGTATACTTACAAATACGGAACTTTGAGAGCCTTGCGCAAAGCAAATTCTTGAATGATAACTTCTTTCTTCAGTTGAACCGCCTCGTCGCTTTCGATTGAATTACGGCGGTAGCGTTCCATGATAGATTTTAGGTAGTTCTTAATAGGTTTTAATTTTGAAAAACGTCTTTCTCCAGACGCCACGGTGACAGGCATCGTCAGCAAAATGCGATAGGCTGTCGTGATATTGGCACACGATTCTTTTTACCCGGCCTAAGTACTTAACTGTGTCCACTGTCTTAACTGCAGGAGGAATCGTAAACTGCAGCAGTCTTACTTATAAGACGAGGTCAGATGTGTCTACATAAGTTAGTTCCACGCCTTCCAGATAACTCGCTACTTTCTGACAATTCATTTCAATTTCCTCATTTTGCACGCCAAGAAGTTTGGATGGATGAAAGAGAAATCTGAAGTATTCGGAAGAATTGGCCAGCTCTTTGAACTTCGATCTCATGCCGCTCAAAGATTCGCTGAAGACTGCCATTGATTTTAAAACTTTCTTCGGCTTCGTGCTGCTATTGGGTCTCGTCAGCGACAACGTTCGGATCGTCTCCAGTCTCGTCGAAAAATCCTTTGCTCTTCTTTTGGCGACGAGTTGAAAACTTCGCGACCCATACTAAATATGCCATCAGCTCTTTTGCAGTTGACACATAGGGCGTGAACCCCGTATCCCTGTAGTTTTTGAGGAAATTATTCAATCCACTTATTTTTTGTAGGCGACGTCTAACTGCACATCTTCATCTTGAAATCTTTAGTGACCTCATTGATGGCATGTAAGGAGTTGCGACATATAAGAGTTAAAACGAATTCGAAGGAGCTTCAGATCAGGCAGTTGAATCCTTTGTTGTCTCGGCAACCTTTTCGAGCTCTTCACAAACTTTCTCCAGTTGGTATCTGACGCATTTGACTTTCCAACACGAGACTGCCATCTGACATCTGTATGTCTTAAACGTTAGTTCAGAACAGATCTCAAAATATTCCACCTCTCTACAGATGGCGAAAATAGAGAGTACAATCGCTGTACTATGCCGAAAAACGTAGTCGCCTCCGTACTACAACTGACCATGTCTCCAAGTATCAAGTTCAAGCTGTGAGTAACATAAGGCTTAAAAATTGACCGCTTGTTGATCTGCAAACCTCGAGCCTGTATTCCAGTGGATTTTCCTTTCATATTGGCTCCGATGTCATATCATGGGCCTCAACAATCCATTATGTTGAAATTGTTTTCTTCCAGCACCTCTATTAAAACCTTCGCCAGTCCTTCTCCAGTTGTATCCCTCACTGCTAAAAACTGGATGAATTTTTCGAGTATCGGTATGGCTGGAACCGTAAAATTCGACATCTTGACCTAAAGAACAATCAAACTCATTTGTTCTTGATGATTAAAGTCTGGATTGCAATCAAGGATGACGGCGTAATGTTCTGCAGCTGGATTATCATCTAGAATTCTTCCCTTAGATGACATACCTGAAAGAAGGCATTTTTTAGTGTTGCGGGTGTTACGTTAGTTTTAGAGACCGCTGACGGAGGTAATACTTGGGGAAAATAGGGCGGTCGTTTGAACTTTACAGGGTGTTCGATCCAGGATCGCGCACAGCCTTGACCAATCCAAGCGCATCTGTTCGTGAGTAGCCAATCAACAATGTATAATTTTTGCCTTTATTTTAAAGTTATTTCTCAGTGTCTTATTTCACTACGACACATCTTCACGTTACCACTAAAAATATCTTAAAATATACTTTAAAACGATACACAAAAGCGAATGGAAGGTGGCGCTGCCTCAAACGGCACTTGGAGGACACAAGTAAGACGGTAAAAGTCTTGGAAAATAAATATCTACGAGCAAGGCCATTCACCTCTTGCCACCCGCACTAGAACGCATTCATATGGGAGAATTGAACGCTAGGGAGTCCGAGCATAATTGTCAGCATGTAATTTAAATGGCGCTTTACTGGCGAATAGACATTTCCAATATCAAATGAAAAACCATGAAAATTAGTGGCTGTATAATGGGTAACGTGCAAATTTTATTATTCTGTCGTGTCTTTATCTTGCCCACCCCCCACTCTCGCCTCACCTCACAAGTGCTATTTCGTTATTGGACACATGAATACAAATACAGGGTGTAACAAAAAGAATCACCCGATTTGGCACGTCTATATTTTCTGAAACTAATAAACATATGCAATGAATTTTGTCGTTTGATGAACGGGAAACTAAAAAAAAAAAAAAATTTCTTACCTTTTCGTAGGCGTTCGATACGCCCCCCTTAAGATGCAGGGCGTATGTCAATTCGGTATTCAAATTGTTCCCACATTGCAGTGAGCATATCTTGAGCTATTGTCCCGACACCATTTTTACTAGAACTGAAGTGGGCACAGACTGCTGCCACCTAGCGGGAACCGTGGAAAACTCGAGAGTTTGCTCTTTCCAACAGTACATTTCTCACGCACGTAGCTTAAATAACACAATAGTTATGATTTTTTAAAAGCGGATGATTCTTTTTGATGCCTCCTGTATAGTTACGACTTACCTAACATTTCAATCACTTCGTTTTGAATTTGCGGTCCAAGATAGTGATAACGAGTCTCCACTCACGAGTAAATGTTCCTTCAACGGCGCATGGAAAGATGCTGTCATTTCTATCAGTATCAGGAACTTTCCATTGTCAGATTAGTAAATTGTTGACGAAGAACCTCGAAACGCAGAATTCCTTCGTGCTAAAATTTCGACTGCTGCAATTATTCTTGTTAAAGCATTCCGCCAGTGTTTCTTTCCTTGAATTATTCGTGCTTCGTTCAAGTCGTCAAAGGTACAGTTCTATTTTAGCCTTTGTTTCTATTCCTCCCATTTTGTGAAGGACGAAATGTGATCCACCGAGCGTTCACGTTTTCGAATGGCATCGCTACAGCGGCTCCACGAGTCAAATCCTCCAGGTTTGCAAAGTTTACTCGTCATATAAGGTGTATTTTTAACGTTGAAGATTCAGCAACAGAAGCAGCAGGCGACACTTTAGATTTAGATTAAATGAGCCTAATTTCTTGAATTAATTCCACCGTTTGATAATTTCTACTAACAAAAATCTTAGGAGAAGCGGCGACCACCTTCCTTTCTTGGGTGTTTCGAAAGGATTTCCGCAGGTCTCTTCTGTACCAGAATTTCCGCCACTGAAGCGTTATTCTGGCCCTTTTTCTGGTTCATTCAAATTAACTGGTAGTCCCTAAGGTTCGCCTTGATTTGACTGTGAGGAAGCTAGCGATATATTTTTTTCCTGAATCTAATCTTGCTGTTTCAGATGATGAAAACACTATCAGCTGTTCTTTTTTGAGCGTTGGCCGGGAGGCCCGTTCTGGGGAAGTTCGGCCGCAAAATGCAAGTCTTATTTCATTCGACGCCACATTGGGCGACTTGTGGGCCGGTGATGAGAATGAAATGTTGATGAGGCCAACACAACACCCAGTTCTGGAACGCAGAAAATTTCCAACCCGGCCGGGAATCGAACCCGGGTCCGCTTGCGTGGGAGGCGAGCACGTTACCACTTTTTTTTAAAGTATCATTTTGTTCGCTATTGTTCGTTGCATCTGCTCGGGGCGGACGTCGTAAGACATCCGTTTAAGTTCGTTGTTGATCGATTAGATCAGTTTTTTTATTACAAAGGGCTGATAACCCTCTGACCGAACACGCTGAGCCACCATGCCGGCTGTCACTCAGCTATGCAGGCCGACTGCCACTGGCTCTGAATAATCATTAGAAGTAGACTGATCGTCGTCCTAACTCGAAACATGTCGTTCTGTAGTTTCCTCCTCTCTGCTTTCACCTGTCGTTGCACTGGTCGACTCTGCTTTCAGTGTTTGGTCAAACGACTGTGATGAACGAGTGCATAACATTTTTATGGGGTTCCCTTTTGTGATTGTTGGAATTTTTCCAGTAATTTTCTTTTACGGTTGTTTTCGGCTCCACCTTCGAATTTTCGCCTTCTGTTTCACTGCCTGCCATGATGCCCAAGCGGTTACCATAAAAAAATGGCATTAAAACTTCTAGAATGAATCTCTGGACGTTTTAACGTTGTTGTTGTTGTCTTCAGTCCTGAGACTGGTTTGATGCAGCTCTCCATGCTACTCTACCCTGTGCAAGCTTCTTCATCTCCCAGTACCTACTGCAACCTACATCCTTCTGAATCTGCTTAGTGTATTGATCTCTTGGTCTCCCTCTACGATTTTTACCCTCCACGCTGCCCTCCAATGCTAAATTTGTGATCCCTTGATGCCTCAAAACATGTCCTACCAACCGATCCCTTCTTCTAGTCAAGTTGTGCCACAAACTTCTCTTCTCCCCAATCCTATTCAATACCTCCTCATTAGTTACGTGATCTACCCACCTTATCTTCAGCATTCTTCTGTAGCACCACATTTCGAAAGCTTCTATTCGATTCTTGTCCAAACTGGTTATCGTCCATGTTTCACTTCCATACATGGCTACACTCCATACAAATACTTTCAGAAACGACTTCCTGACACCTAAATCTATACTCGATGTTAACAAATTTATCGGTTCACATATCAGCAAACAATGAAAAACGAAAAATTCATCTCTTTTATGCTGATGTTCACAAAACCAAAAACCCTGAGTATGGAAATGGAAGAGGATGTAGATGAAGATGAAATGGGAGATACGATACTGCGTGAAGAGTTTGACAGGGCACTGAAAAACCTGAGTCGAAACAAGGCCCCAGGAGTAGACAACATTCCATTAGAACTACTGATAGCCTTGGGAGAGTCAGTCCTGACAAAACTCTACTATCTATTTAGCAAGATGTATGAGATAGGCGAAATACCCTCAGACTTCAAGAAGAATATAATAATTCCAATCCCAAAGAAAGGAAGTGTTGACAGATGTGAAAATTACCGAACTATCATTTAATAAGTCACAGTAGCAAAATACTAACGCGAATTCTTTACAGATGAATGGCAAAACTAGTAGAAGCCGACCTCGGGGAAAATCAGTTGGATTCCGTAGAAATATTGGAACACATGAGGCAATACTGACCCTACAGCTTAACTTAGAAGCTAGATTAAGGCAATGCAAACCTACGTTTCTAGCATTTGTAGACTTAAAGAAAGCTTTTGACAATGTTGACTGGAATACTATCTTTCAAATTCTGAACGTGGGAGGGGTAAGATAGAGGGAGCGAAAGGCTATTTACAATTTGTACAGAAACAAGATGGCAGTAATAAGAGTCGAGGGGCATGAAAGGGAAGCAGTGGTTGGGAAGGGAGTGAGACAGGGTTGTAGCCTCTCCCCGATGCTATTCAATCTGTATATTGGGCAAGCAGTAAAGGAAACAAAAGAAAAATTCGGAGTAGGTATTAAAATCCATGGAGAAGAAATAAAAACTTTGAGGTTCGCCGATGACATTGTAATTCTGTCAGAGGCAGCAAAGGACTTGGAAGAGCAGGTGAATGGAACGGAGAGTGTCTTGAAAGTAGGATAATGGAATGTAGTCGAATTAAATCGCGTGATACTGAGGGAATTAGATTAGGAAATGAGACACTTGAAATAGTAAAGGAGTTTTGCTATTTGGGGAGCAAAATAACTGTTGATGGTCGATGTAGAGAGGATATAAAATGTAGACTGGCAATGGCAAGGAAAGCGTTTCTGAAGAAAAGGAATTTGTTAACATCGAGTACAGATTCAAGTGTCAGGAAGTCGTTTGTGAAAGTATTTGTATGGAGTGTAGCCATGTATGGAAATGAAACATGGACGATAAATAGTTTGGACAAGAAGAGAATAGAAGCATTCGAAATGTGGTGCTACAGAAGAATGCTGAAGATTAGATGGGTACATCACATAACTAATGAGGAGGTATTGAATAGGATTGAAGAGAAGTTTGTGGCACAACTTGACTAGAAGAAGGGATCGGTTGGTAGGAGATGTTCTGAGGCATCAAGGGATCACCAATTTAGTATTGGAAGGCAGTGTGGAGGGTAAAAATCGTAGAGGAAGACCAAGAGATGAATACACTAAGGAAATTCAGAAGGATGTAGCTTGCAGTAGATACTGGGAGATGAAGGAGCTTGTACAGGATAGAGTAGCATGGAGAGCTGCATCAAACCAGTCTCAGAACTGAAGACCACAACAACAACAACAACAACATGCTGATGTTCACAAAACCAAAAACTCTGAGCATCCTTAACCTAAGTACAACGAGGCACGCGAACGTTTCGCGTGCGACTAATGCCCCTTCATCTTCGCCAACAATCGGTTCGGAAGAGAGCAGCGGTCTTACGGAAACACTAGAAGCGACAATGCGTGCTTCTCACTTATAGCTGATTGTAGGGCAGCGCCACGCTGGTTCCAGAGTTGCCAAATTTCGCCCAACATGAGGCGGGCGTACTACGTTTGCTATTGTCCCCCAGCCCGCCCGTGGATGTGGTACCACATCCATGATTAGACCAGACACGAACTTGCTTTAGAGCAAGTAAAAATTCGCTTTCACAATTTCTTTGCATTCGTGAAATTTTACTTTCTCTGTCTGACACCATTCTTAAGAAACTCGACGCGAAATCGCTGCAAGCGCGAGGAAGCTTCAAGAGCGATGCATGTAGCAACCGCTACAGCCGATACACCCCCGCGACAGTCCTGGTTGCAACTGTGTCTCGAAAGGTCGGCCGTGGATTACCTTCCACTCACCTGTACGTTACGTTCTCCCAAACCTTCGTGTGTACTGTAAACAGTTTTGACAGGAATTCCTTATCTGCGAGACCCAGATGAGAATAGCAACTGAGAACACTTATCTCAGGACTATTCGAACGGCGAATTGGAGGGGGGAAAAATAAAAAAAAAACAAGGTTGGAAATCATCGACATCTCAAATAAAATCCTGTTCAATGAACACGCGCCACACTACCATGACGTAAAAATTACTTGTAACAACGAACTATCACGGTAATGGCTGGTTAGAGGACGTGAAAATTATCATTCCTCTATTACCTCACATCCTATTCCTGATGCTCCTCTGCAATCAAAAGCACTTTAAATGCAGACAAGGTACGTTACTATCAGATATCTGGAAGTTTTCCTCAGAACCTACTTCCAGGCGAAAATAGCACAACTACATCTCCTGCTTCAGGGAGTAATTCTTAATGGGTCTAATACAACAGACACAGAATTATCTTAAGAAATACGGTATGTAAACAGATGAGGCAGGTTTCCTACTTTTTGTCTAAAATATTTATAAACTGAATTTGAGTTTATAATAAAGTATTTTCAGTTGTACATATTCGCACTCGATTAGCAGATCTAAAAATAAAACAGTAATAAATAGCTATTTCCTTAGATGATAGAGACAGAAAAATAACTGAAATTAATGTCATTAAAACTATACATACTTGCGTACTGACATGACATAGTTCGCAAACATTGAAAACGTGGAATATGTAAAACTGTACCTGGCTGGTCATGAGTAGTGAAAGGAGAAGAACGTAGTCAAAGTTACACAGTAAAGGTTGTTGTTGTGGTCTTCAGTCTTGAGACTGGTTTGATGCAGCTCTCCATGCTACTCTATCCTGTGCAAGCTTCTTCATCTCCCAGTACCTACTGCAAGCTACATCCTTCTGAATCTCCTTAGTGTATTCATCTCTTGGTCTTCCTCTACGATTTTTGCCCTCCACGCTGCCCTCCAATGCTAAATTGGTGATCCCTTGATGCCTCAGAACATGTCCTACCAACCGATCCCTTCTTCTAGTCAAGTTGTGCCACAAACTCCTCCCCAATTCTGTTCAATACCTCCTCATTAGTTATGTGATCTACCCATCTAATCTTCAGCATTCTTCTGTAGCACCACATTTCGAAAGCTTCTATTCTCTTCTTGTCCAAACTATTTATCGTCCATGTTTCACTTCCATACATGGCTACACTCCACACAAATACTTTCAGAAACGACTTCCTGACACTTATATCTATACTCGATGTTAACAAATTCCTCTTCTTCAGAAACGCTTTCCTTGCCATTGCCAGTCTACATTTTATATCCTCCCTACTTCGACCATCATCAGTTATTTTGCTCCCCAAATAGCAAAACTCCTTTACTACTTTAAGTGTCTCATTTCCTAATGTAACACCCTCTGCATCACCCGATTTAATTCGACTCCATTCCATTATCCTCGTTTTGATTTTGTTGATGTTGATCTTATATCCTCCTTTCAAGACACTGTCCATTCCATTCAACTGCTCTTCCAAGTTCTTTTCTGTCTCTGACAGAATTACAATATCATCGGCGAACCTCAAAGTTTTTATATCTTCTCCATGAATTTTAATACCTGCTCCGAATTATTCTTTTGTTTCCTTTACTGCTCGCTCAATATACAGATTGAATAAGATCGGGAAGAGGCTACAACCCTGTCTCACTCCCTTCCCAACCACTGCTTCTCTTGCATACCCCTCGACTCTTATTAACTGCCATCTGGCTTCTGTACAAACTGTAAATAGCCTTTCGCTCCCTGTATTTTACCCCTGCCACCTACAGAATTTGAAAGAGAGTATTCCAGCCAACATTGTCAAAAGCTTTCTCTAAGTCTACAAATGCTAGAAACGTAGGTTTGCCTCTTCTTAATGTAGCTTCTAAGATAAGTCGTAGGGTCAGTATTCCCTCACGTGTTCCAATATTTCTACGGAATCCAAACTGATCTGCCCCGAGGTTGGCTTCTACCAGTTTTTCCATTCGTCTGTAAAGAATTCGCGTTAGTATTTTGCAGCTGTGACTTATTAAACTGATAGTTCGGTAATTTTTACATCTGTCAACACCTGCTTTCTTTGGGATTGGAATTATTATATTCTTCTTGAAGTCTGAGGGTATTTCGTATGTCTCATACATTTTGCTCACCAGATGGTAGAGTTTTGTCAGGACTGGCTGTCCCAAGGCTGTCAGTAGTTGTAATGGAATGTTGTCTACTCCCGGGGCCTTGTTTCCACTTAGGTCTTTCAGTGAAAGGTAATGGCACAAAAAAAAAAAAAAATGACGCTTGCGAGCTGATTTCGTGGCAGCAAGCATTTTATTGGAACCGCTATGCAGGATGCAAAACCATAATCATGCGTCATGGGTAGGGAGGGGAGGAAGGTGGGAGAAGAGAGAAATATCTGATACGTGCATTATGAAAATACACTGAGGTGCCAAAGAAACAAGTCACCTGCCTAATATCGTGTAGGCCCCCTGCGAGCACACAGAAGTTGCACAAAACGTCGTGGCATGAACTGCACTAATTTCTGAAGTAGTGCTGGAGGGAATCGACACCACCAATCCTGCAGGGCTGTCTGTAAGCCCCTAAGAGTACGAGGGGGTGGAGATCTCTTCTGAACAGCATACTTCAAGGAATCCCAGATATGCTCACTAACGTTCGTGTCTGGGGGGTTTGTTGGCCAGGGGAAGTGTTCAGTGTCAGAAGAGTGTTCCTGGAGCCACTCGCTAGCAATTCTGGACGTGTGGGGTGTCGCATTGTCCTGATGAAATTGCCCAAGGACGTCGGAATGCACAATGGACATGAATGGATGCAGGTGATCAGACAGGATGCTTACGCATGAGTCACCTGTCAGAGTCATATTTAGACGTGTGGGAGTCCCATGTAACTCCAACAGCACACGCCCCACACCATTACACAGGCTGCACCAGCTTAAACAGTCCTCTGTTGACCTGCAGGGTCCATGGATTTGTGAGGTTGTCTCCATACCCGTACACGTCCATCTTTTCGAAACAATTTGAAACGAGACTCGTCCGACCAGGCAACAATGTTACCAGTCATCAACAGTCCAATGTCGGAGTTGAGGGGGCCACGTGAGGCGTAAAGCTTCGTGTCGTGCAGTCATCAAGGGTACATGAGTGGGTCTTCGGCTCCGAAAGCCGATATCGATGATGTTTCGTTGAATGGTTCACATGCTGACACTTGTTGATGGCACAGCAATGAAATCTGCAGCAATTTTCGGAAGGGTTGCACTTCTGTCTCTTCGGTCATCGTTGGTTCCATTCTTGCAGGACCTTTCTCCGGCCGTACCGATGTCAGAGATTTGATGTTTTGCTGGATTCCTGATAAGGTAACTCGTGAAGATGGTACGAGAAAAACCCCCATTCCACCATTACCCTCGGAGATGCTGTGTCCCATCGCTCGTGTGCCAACTGTAATACCACGTTCAGACTCACTTAAATCTTGATAACCTGCCACTGTAGCAGCAGTAACTGATCTAACAACTGCACCAGACGCTTGTCTTATATAGGCGTTGCCGACCGCAGCGCCGTATTCTGCCTGTTTACATATCTCTGTATATGAATACGCACGCCTATACCAGCTTCTTTGGCGCTTCGTTGTATAACAAAGAACTGCGTAGAAGAGGTAACGCAAATAATTGGCTTTTTAAGATGCGAAGTAGACAATGCACTAAAAGTGGCTGAGTAGCAGCGTGGCCGCAAGCAAACTGAGCCTAATGTACGAGGGCAGTTCAATAAGTAATGCAACACATTTTTTTTCTCGGCCAATTTTGGTTGAAAAAACCGGAAATTTCTTGTGGAATATTTTCAAACATTCCCGCTTCGTCTCGTATAGTTTCATTGACTTCCGACAGGTGGCAGCGCTGTACGGAGCTGTTAAAATGGCGTCTGTAACGGATGTGCGTTGCAAACAACGGGCAGTGATCGAGTTTCTTTTGGCGGAAAACCAGGGCATCTCAGATATTCATAGGCGCTTGCAGAGTGTCTACGGTGATCTGGCAGTGGACAAAAGCACGGTGAGTCGGTGGGCAAAGCGTGTGTCATCATCGCCACAAGGTCAAGCAAGACTGTCTGATCTCCCGCGTGCGGGCCGGCCGTGCACAGCTGTGACTCCTGCAATGGCGGAGCGTGCGAACACACTCGTTCGAGATGATCGACGGATCACCATCAAACAACTCAGTGCTCAACTTGACATCTCTGTTGGTAGTGCTGTCACAATTGTTCACCAGTTGGGATATTCAAAGGTTTCTTCCCGCTGGGTCCCTCGTTGTCTAACCGAACACCATAAAGAGCAAAGGAGAACCATCTGTGCGGAATTGCTTGCTCGTCATGTGGCTGAGGGTGACAATTTCTTGTCAAAGATTGTTACAGGCGATGAAACACGGGTTCATCACTTCGAACCTGAAACAAAACGGCAATCAATGGAGTGGCGCAACACCCACTCCCCTACCGAGAAAAAGTTTAAAGCCATACCCTCAGCCGGTAAAGTCATGGTTACAGTCTTCTGGGACGCTGAAGGGGTTATTCTGTTCGATGTCCTTCCCCATGGTCAAACGATCAACTCTGAAGTGTATTGTGCTACTCTTCAGAAATTGAAGAAACGACTTCAGCGTGTTCGTAGGCACAAAAATCAGAACGAACTTCTCCTTCTTCATGACAACGCAAGACCTCACACAAGTCTTCGCACCCGAGAGGAGCTCACAAAACTTCAGTGGACTGTTCTTCCTCATGCACCCTACAGCCCCGATCTCGCACCGTCGGATTTCCATATGTTTGGCCCAATGAAGGACGCAATCCGTGGGACGCACTACGCGGATGATGAAGAAGTTATTGATGCAGTACGACGTTGGCTCCGACATCGACCAGTGGAATGGTACCGTGCAGGCATACAGGCCCTCATTTCAAGGTGGCGTAAGGCCGTAGCACTGAATGGAGATTACATTGAAAAATAGTGTTGTGTAGCTAAAAGATTGGGGAATAACCTGGTGTATTTCAATGCTGAATAAAACAACCCCTGTTTCAGAAAAAAAATGTGTTGCATTACTTATTGAACTGCCCTCGTACAAATGGTCAGCTCACCTCAGACACACACTGGTGGTAACTTCACGTAGTCTTGTTTTATTTATTTATAACTTTCAACACGATGTGCCACATATTAATGTTGAGTAGATTACCTATTTTGCATCTTAGCACCAAATTATTTGTATTGCCTCTTTTGGACAGTTCTTTGTTATATTTTAGTAATGCACATATCAATCTTTTCTCTCCCCTCCCACCTTCCTCCCACTGCTACCCGTAATTCGTGATTATGGACTTCCATCCTGCTTAGTAGGTTCTATATAAAGTTTGGTGCCAAGGAACTTGCATTTCTGCTGTCACCTTCATTGTGTGGTTGACGCTAGGAGCTGCACGTAAGGGAAGGCGACAGTCGCAGTTGGGGAACTGCTCGCTGGAGGCAATGTGCCCGCTGCTACTATCAGTCTTAAAAATATTTGACAGTCAAGCGGCACAGTAATTAATATGGACATATAGTGGCTCGATTGCCCCTCATGTCGGCGTCACTTTCTTCGTCCTTGCTGTTACCGCTGTCACTGCGGTTGTACTGTTGTGTTAATTGACCATGAATTGTTCTGCCATCGTGTCAACAGTTTCTTCAAATACAAGATTCTCCACTTCGCATTTAAGTGCGTGAGTGTTGCAACGTGAAGCCCACTCATCTTTATCTACTGTCTGAAAATTGTCTTCTACGATTTTAATCGCATCATTTAGAGGGAAAGTGAGATTTTTCTTTCGTAAATGTTCTTTTTCTGTAGCCCATATGAGTTCAACTGCGTTAAATCCGGGTGATAAGGAGGTAATCTAAGCACTGAATGTCCATGTTCAACGAGCAGAGCAAGGATTTTAGACACCTGAAATTTTTCTTCATTGCTTTTAAAAAGAAAGTACTATTCTGCTTTTCACAGGCCTTTGTGAAATGGACCTTTTTGCAAAACTCAGTTAATCGTTTTCTCCTCCAAGAAGAAGGGGTTTGAGATGGATTAAGGTTGCTGTTGTTGTTGTTGTTGTCTTCAGTCCTGAGACTGGTTTGATGCAGTTCTCCATGCTACTCTATCCTGTGCAAGCTTCTTCATCTCCCAGTACCTACTGCAGCCTATATCCTTCTGAATCTGCTTAGTGTATTCATCTCTTGGTCTCCCTCTACGATTTTTACCCTCCACGCTGCCCTCCAGTACTAAATTGGTGATCCCTTGATGCCTCAGAACATGTCCTACCAACCGATCCCTTCTTCTAGTCAAGTTGTGCCACAAGCTCCTCTTATCCCCAATTCTATCCAATACCTCCTCATTAGTTATGTGATCTACCCATCTAATCTTCAGCATTATTCTGCAGCACTGCATTTCGAAAGCTTCTATTCTCTTCTTGTCCAAACTATTTATCGTCCATGTTTCACTTCCATACATGGCTACACTCCATACAAATACTTTTAGAAACGACTTCCTGATACGTAAATCTATACTCGATGGTAACAAATTCCTCTTCTTCAGAAACGCTTTCCCTGCCATTGCCAGTCTACGTTTTATATCCTCTCTTCTCCGACCATCATCAGTTATTTTGCTCCCCAAATAGCAAAACTCCTTTACTACTTTAAGTGTCTCATTTCCTAATCTAATTCCCTCAGCATCACCCGACATAATTCAACTACATTCCATTATCCTCGTTTTGCTTTTGTTGATGTTGATCCTATACCCTCCTTTCAAGACACTGTCCATTCCGTTCAACTGCTCTTCCAAGTCCTTTGCTGTCTCCGACAGAATTACAATGTCATCGGCGAACCTCAAAGTTTTTATTTCTTCTCCATGTTATATGAAGCATTATCAATCACTAACGATGAGTTTGGTGAGAGATGGGGGATTACTTTGCTTCTGAGCCACTTCTCTAAATTTTCAAAGTTCATACACGAAAGGTCCCATCCACATGTATAATAGTCCTCCCACTATCCATGTAATTTTGTATGGCATTTAATACTATAATTGTTATTCGCAAATGTCTTAGCTTTTAATTATTAATTCCCGTTTATTTGCCGTTTTTCTCCATCTAAATCTTAAATCAGCTATAAATCTTTTGCAGCGTCCAGCTGCTGCTCGAAAAATTTACCTCACTATTGGTCGCTCGCCATTCGTTTCATGAAAATTATATATTGTTCATCGCACGACACATTTAGCGAAACCGTCCACTTCAGTTTTCACCTTTTTCCTAGAATATTTCTTATTCGGCGTTGCAAAAGCCCCAAATTGTGTAACTAGTGATCATACAATGTAAGCTTTCACGGACGGTATTGTCTTCACTTAAAACTTCCCGGAAGTTTTAAGTGAAGGGTGTGTAACTAGTGTCAGGCCACACAATGGATCCTTTCCAACAAAACCAGCTTTTCTGAATGGCGCAGGTGGAGCTTTCCCTGCAGTATATCCTACGTTCCTTTAACCCTCCTCACCTCAAACTTTATTAGGCATTGTCCCCACCAATCCAGCACCTTCCCTGTTCCCATTTCAGCACTACACAGCCCTCATTCCACCATCACGCCCAGTCTTTTTACTTCTCTCCTTTTCTGCTACCCCCTCTCCCTCCTTTCCCCTCTCCCCCCCCCCCCACCTGCATGTAACCTGTTGACGGCACATGGCTGCCAACCCTATCTCTGCCTCGTCCCTGCGTGTTCCCCAGCAGCACTTCACTATCTGCCCCCCTAACCTACTATCCCTCCCCTCTCCTGCCCAAGCCTCCTCCGTACCCCCACCCAGTCGGAACTCCCATCATGCACTGGTGCTGCTGCTTGCAGAGTGCCTTCAGTTGCCTGAGACTGCAGTCATGTGTGTGTGAGTTGCATTTGCGTGAGTGTGTGTGTATGTGTCTGTCTGTCGTTTATTTTTGAACGCAGTTTTCCGAAATTCTTTCACCAGGGAAGACGAATGGAATATTCCAGAATTTGAAACACGAACAGCTGCTAGCATGAGTTTCTTAGAAGTAGATATCTTAGGGGTTGCGAAGCAGCTCAAATTGCTTGATACGGGCAAGTCTTCAGGTCCAGACTGTATATCGATTAGGTTCCTTTCAGATTACGCTGATACAATAGCTCCCTACTTAGCAATCATATACAACCGCTCGCTCACCAATAGATCCGTACCTACAGATTGGAAAATTGCGCAGGTCGCACCAGTGTTTAAGAAGGGTAGTAGGAGTAATCCATCGAACTACAGACCTATATCATTGACGTCGGTTTGCAGTAGGGTTTTGGAGCATATACTCTATTCAAACACTATGAATCACCTCGAAGGGAACGATCTATTGATAGGTAATCAGCATGGTTTCAGAAAACATCGTTCTTGTGCAACGCAGCTAGCTCTTTATTCGCACGAAGTAATGGCCGCTATCGACAGGGGATCTCAAGTTGATTCCGTATTTCTAAATTTCCGGAAAGCTTTTGACACCGTTCCTCACAAGCGACTTCTAATCAAGCTGCGGGCCTATGGGATATTGTCTCAGTTGTGCGGCTGGATTCGTGATTTCCTGTCAGGAAGGTCGCAGTTCGTAGTAATAGACGGCAAATCATCGATTAAAACTGAAGTGATATCAGGTGTTCCCCAGGGAAGCGTCCTGGGACCTTTGCTGTTCCTGATCTATATAAATGACCTGGGTGACAGGAAGACTTTTATCCATTGTGGATGTGGAGCACTGCGACTGTGGTGTGAACAGGTTTTCAGAAATTACTGCAACCAGTCGCCTTATATGTAGATGTATTTTATTTAACCATGACCGGTTTCGAGCTGCCTAGCAACTCATCATCAGATGGTGTATACATTTAGTGCTTTTTTGTACCCATTGTGTGGGTGGTTGAGTATCTGTGGCTAGACAGAAACGAGAACAAATAATCGCTACATGTGGTACAGTAACACGAAATATTTACAGCATAATTTATGTTTAACGTATAAGAGCAAATAATCACTAGATGTGGTACAGTTACATGAAATATTTACAGTTTAATTTACGTTTTGAGGTGTTACTTACAAATAAATCTTTTTGCAGGTATATATATCTCTTTTAGGACGTATTTTTGAAACCATTGTGTCTTGTTTTTCACAATTTCACAAGTTAAAACTTTCACTAGATGTATATTACTTTTATGAGGCACTGTTGGAAACATATATCTCGTTTTTCGTAAACTTCGCTGAACACACTTAGCCACAGATACGAATACAGGATTTACACATTATAAACAAGCCAAAGATTGCAATATAACTACAGTATCAAAGATTTCAAGTTGACCAGAGGCATTATTAGTCATCACACACACTGACAAGAGATTTGTCTTTATTACATAGAAAATAAATGTAAATTAGCTTAAACTAGTAAAATGTTTATTTATAAATTAGCTGTGCAATTTAACAGGTATATAAAACTAGATTTTATACATTATATTTCAGTTACATTTAAGATTATTGGTATTAAGAGTATTATGACAGCTAATTTCTTGCTCCTTCCATTGGCTGATCTTGGCATATGATGTCTGGGATGAGAGGTTGATGGTTAACTTGAAATAATAAGTAATGCTGGAACTTGTAAGGGTGTGGAAAAGGAGTTGGCGGTGGGGGGGGGGGGGAGGTGGTTGTATAGGAAAAAGGAGAGGGGGGGGTTGAGAGGGTGATGTGGAGAGAGAAGAGAGCTGAAGTGGGGGGGTGGGGGGGGCAGAAGTGGTACAAGCTTTTATGTGTGTGTGTGGGGGGGGGGCATTTTGTTACTGAATGACTGTTTAGTTTTTTAAGTTCAAAGAATCCTTAAAATTCTGAAAGAAGGAGTTATTCGCCAGTTCTGTCTGCTCATTTAAAATGGTATGTGGGGAATTATGTTTGTGGGTAAAAATCTCTAATTGTTCGAGAAGATCCATCTTGAATCCCTTGTCTACAGTGTGTAGGATTTGAAGGTTAGTTTTAATGTCTCCTTTTTCCTATACAACCACCTCCCCCCCCCCCCCCCGCCAACTCCTTTTCCACACCCTTACAAGTTCCAGCATTACTTATTATTTCAAGTTAACCATCAACCTCTCATCCCAGACATCATATGCCAAGATCAGCCAATGGAAGGAGCAAGAAATTAGCTGTCATAATACTCTTAATACCAATAATCTTAAATGTAACTGAAATATAATGTATAAAATCTAGTTTTATATACCTGTTAAATTGCACAGCTAATTTATAAATAAACATTTTACTAGTTTAAGCTAATTTACATTTATTTTCTATGTAATAAAGACAAATCTCTTGTCAGTGTGTGTGATGACTAATAATGCCTCTGGTCAACTTGAAATCTTTGATACTGTAGTTATATTGCAATCTTTGGCTTGTTTATAATGTGTAAATCCTGTATTCGTATCTGTGGCTAAGTGTGTTCAGCGAAGTTTACGAAAAACGAGATATATGTTTCCAACAGTGCCTCATAAAAGTAATATACATCTAGTGAAAGTTTTAACTTGTGAAATTGTGAAAAACAAGACACAATGGTTTCAAAAATACGTCCTAAAAGAGATATATATACCTGCAAAAAGATTTATTTGTAAGTAACACCTCAAAACGTAAATTAAACTGTAAATATTTCATGTAACTGTACCACATCTAGTGATTATTTGCTCTTATACGTTAAACATAAATTATGCTGTAAATATTTCGTGTTACTGTACCACATGTAGCGATTATTTGTTCTCGTTTCTGTCTAGCCACAGATACTCAACCACCCACACAATGGGTACAAAAAAGCACTAAATGTATACACCATCTGATGATGAGTTGCTAGGCAGCTCGAAACCGGTCATGGTTAAATAAAATACATCTACATATAAGGCGACTGGTTGCAGTAATTTCTGAAAACCTGTTCACACCACAGTCGCAGTGCTCCACATCCACAATGGATAAAAGTCTTATTTTGCTACCTAGCCAGGTAAAAGGAACAATGAACAAATACAGGAAGTGCAAAGTGAAACTAATGAAAACTATTCTTGCCATCAAATTTAATAAGCAATGTATCTTAGAGAATGTAACTCCTAATTACATAAGAGTTGTAGTTAAAGACCAGAGTGAATCTGCACAAGCAGCCAAGAGAAAATGTGAAATTGTATGGATCAAAAATGAAATTAGATCACATTACAAACGAAAAGACTTGTTAAACAGGGACATCTACATGCTGCACTTAGAGTTAAGCAACTATCTCACTCTAAGCCAAATCACGAATTTCTTAGATCTAACCCAACTAAATGTGCATAAAGAGATGTTGAAAATTGCACATAAACAAAAAGAAAAGCTCTCACTCCTGATTGCCAAAAAATCCCCCATTCCACCAAATGAATGCCCTCCCGTGCAACATAAATTCTTTGAGAGAGTAGTTAACACAACAAGCATTAATTTCAATAGCACAGAATTAAATTTGTTAAATAAGGGACTTAAACATAATATTGCCACAAAACTTGATTACAACAGTGTTAAAGACCTAATAACTAACACCAAAATAGCATGTATAACATCAAAACTAGATCAGAATGATCAAAATGCTCTAGCCCATGATGCAAACAAAATAATAAAGAAAACCATAGATGCACAAAGGCTCCATAGTAATAAACATGATGAATCTGCAACACTGAAACAAATTAACAAAAAGCTAACAAACAGTAGTGCCCTTGTTGTTAAATCTGACAAAGGCAGCACAGCCGTGATAATGTACGAGTCTGATTACATTAAGAAAACCCTAGAATTTTTCAAGAATAACAACATAACTGAGTTGAAATCTGACCCCACTCCCAAATACCAAGCTAAAATAAAAGACATGTTAAAAAATTGTAACTTTCTGCTGACATCCATTGAAGCCAAACAATGTGTTATAATGAACCCTACAGCACCAAAGCTTAGATCACAACCTAAAATTCATAAAGATGGACACCCGATACGCCCGATTGTGAATTCCATAAATAGCCCAGGGTACAAAGTGACTAAAAAACTGCATGAAATACTCAAGAAATATTATACATTCCCAACCAATTATTCCATAAAAAACACCTATGATTTGATTGACAGTATCAGAGAAATTTCCATTCCCAATGCAGCTAAATTTGCATCCCTTGATATTGTCAACCTGTACACAAACATACCTATAATAGACACACTTCGAATAATAAAAAATAACTTATTACAACATAAAAAGTTAAGTGACATGGAAATCTGTGAGCTGATGGATTTACTTGAATTAGTGCTGTCCCACAATTACTTCACCTTCAACAACAAAATATATATTCAACATGATGGTCTAGCAATGGGCAGTAGTCTAGCTGGCCTTCTTGCTGACATCTACATTAATGATCTTGAAATTAAATTCTTTAAAGCAAACCCAATAGAAACAGACAAGATCATTTATTATAAACGATATGTTGATGACACCCTGTTGTTATATGATGGGACAGCCACTGAAATTGAGGCCTTAGCTGGTAAACTTAATAATGTTCACCCCAAAATACAGTTCACAGTAGAACACCAAACCCAAAAAGGTATCTATTTTCTTGACCTAAACATAACACATCACAACAACAAACATAAATTTCAGATATATAGGAAACCCACCACTTCAGATGTTATAATAAACAATACATCATGCCACCCAAATCAGCATAAACTAGCTTTTTTCAAATCAGCACTTAACCGTATCAACAAGATTCAAGCTGATCCTACTGCAAAAATTAATGAAATCAATATATTAAAAACAATAGCATCAAACAATGCTTATGACACAAGCATAATTGAAAAATTAGATAAAAACATTATATCTAACAAAGCAAAACTAGCAAGCCAGACCTCAGTAGCAGAAGATACCAAATTCGTTTGTATGCCGTTTCTCGGCAATATCTCATACAAACTTGCTAAGCTATTCAAACCACATAATGTCAAAATAAGTTTTCACACTAACAACAAAATACAGAACAAAATAGTCCACAACACCAAAAGAGCCAGCACACCCTACCAAAAATCTGGTATATATAAATTAAGATGTGACAGCTGCTCCTGCTACTACATAGGGCAAACAGGTAGAAATTTTGAGATCCGATACAAAGAGCACACTGATGCACTTCGCCTAAACAACTTAAATAGATCCACTTTTGCTACCCATCTAGCAGATAATAAACATTCCATAACAGACATTAAAACTAACCTTCAAATCCTACACACTGTAGACAAGGGATTCAAGATGGATCTTCTCGAACAATTAGAGATTTTTACCCACAAACATAATTCCCCACATACCATTTTAAATGAGCAGACAGAACTGGCGAATAACTCCTTCTTTCAGAATTTTAAGGATTCTTTGAACTTAAAAAACTAAACAGTCATTCAGTAACAAAATGCCCCCCCCCCCACACACACACATAAAAGCTTGTACCACTTCTGCCCCCCCCACCCCCCCCACTTCAGCTCTCTTCTCTCTCCACATCACCCTCTCAACCCCCCCCTCTCCTTTTTCCTATACAACCACCTCCCCCCCCCCCACCGCCAACTCCTTTTCCACACCCTTACAAGTTCCAGCATTACTTATTATTTCAAGTTAACCATCAACCTCTCATCCCAGACATCATATGCCAAGATCAGCCAATGGAAGGAGCAAGAAATTAGCTGTCATAATACTCTTAATACCAATAATCTTAAATGTAACTGAAATATAATGTATAAAATCTAGTTTTATATACCTGTTAAATTGCACAGCTAATTTATAAATAAACATTTTACTAGTTTAAGCTAATTTACATTTATTTTCTATGTAATAAAGACAAATCTCTTGTCAGTGTGTGTGATGACTAATAATGCCTCTGGTCAACTTGAAATCTTTGATACTGTAGTTATATTGCAATCTTTGGCTTGTTTATAATGTGTAAATCCTGTATTCGTATCTGTGGCTAAGTGTGTTCAGCGAAGTTTACGAAAAACGAGATATATGTTTCCAACAGTGCCTCATAAAAGTAATATACATCTAGTGAAAGTTTTAACTTGTGAAATTGTGAAAAACAAGACACAATGGTTTCAAAAATACGTCCTAAAAGAGATATATATACCTGCAAAAAGATTTATTTGTAAGTAACACCTCAAAACGTAAATTAAACTGTAAATATTTCATGTAACTGTACCACATCTAGTGATTATTTGCTCTTATACGTTAAACATAAATTATGCTGTAAATATTTCGTGTTACTGTACCACATGTAGCGATTATTTGTTCTCGTTTCTGTCTAGCCACAGATACTCAACCACCCACACAATGGGTACAAAAAAGCACTAAATGTATACACCATCTGATGATGAGTTGCTAGGCAGCTCGAAACCGGTCATGGTTAAATAAAATACATCTACATATAAGGCGACTGGTTGCAGTAATTTCTGAAAACCTGACCTGGGTGACAATCTGAGCAGTTCTCTTAGGTTGTTCGCAGATGATGCTGTAATTTACCGTCTAGTTAAGTACCTGGGTGTAAAAATTGCGAACAACTTCAGTTGGAAAGACCACATAGATAATATTGTGGGGAAGGCGAGCCAAAGGTTGCGTTTCATTGGCAGGACACTTAGAAGATGCAACAAGTCCACTAAAGAGACAGCTTACACTACACTCGTTCGTCCTCTGTTAGAATATTGCTGCACGGTGTGGGATCCTTACCAGGTGGGATTGACGGAGGACATCGAAAGGGTGCAAAATAGGGCAGCTCGTTTTGCATTATCACGTAATAGGGGAGAGAGTGTGGCAGATATGATACGCGAGTTGGGATAGAAGTCATTAAAGCAAAGACGTTTTTCGTCGAGGCGAGATCTATTTACGAAATTTCAGTCAGCAACTTTCTCTTCCGAATGCGAAAATATTTTGTTGAACCCAACCTACATAGGTAGGAATGATCATCAAAATAAAATAAGAGAAATCAGAGCTCTAACAGAAAGGTTTAGGTGTTCGTTTTTCCCGCGCACTGTTCGGGTGTGGAATGGTAGAGAGATAGTATGATTGTGGTTCGATGAACCCTCTGCCAAGCACTTAAATGTGAATTGCAGAGTACTCATGTAGATGTAGATGAAGGCCTTACTGGCTGAAAGCTTTATTTGTGACTGTCTTCTTGTTGTGCCTACCTGCGACAGAGCATCTCCGCTGTATGGTGAGTGGCAACTTTTCTTTTTGTAATATTGTTCCATTCCAGCCTGTATTTTCCATTATTTGTTTCTTAGAAGGCTTTATAGCGTGGAGGGCTGGAGAGATCAACCCACCGACATAAGCGTCTCTGACAAACGACAGTTTGTTATAGTCTGGAGCTTGGGAACGGCCATTTCAGAAGTGGCGAAGCTGGTTGGCTATTTGCATGTTGCTGTCGTGAGCGGCTATGGGATGTGGTTGAAGAACGGTGAAACCGCAAGGTGACAAGATGTTGGACGTCTACATCTCGTCACAGAACGTGGCGGTGGTGGCTTGTTCGCTATGTAGAGCAAAATAGTGGGCAATCTGTGGCACATCTGACGATGGGGTGCAATGCTGGTGCAGACACAAGTGTTTTGGAGCATACTGTTCAGCACGCATTATTGAACATAGGACTCCACAGCTGACGATCGCTACGTGTACGCATGTTGAACCGACAACATCACCAATTTCGATTGCAGTGGACATGGGATCTTCGAGAACGGACCAAGAATCACTGGAAACATGTCGCGTGCTCGGATGAATCACGTTTCTTGTTACAACATGACATGGTCGTGTCCCGATATGCCGTCATCCAGGAAAACAGCTGCTCGAAACATGCACCGGCCCCAGGGGGGAGGGGGCGGTATTGTGCTACAAGGGATATTCGTCAGGGTTTCCATGGGTCCTGCGGCAGTAATCGAAGGCATCACAACGGCCGTGGACTACATGAACATTATTGCGTGTCACCTGCGTGGATCGTGCTCTGGGTCTTCTCTTGCAGTGACGGCATCTTACAACAGGACAACTCCTCAAGTCACAAGACCAGAATCCTGCTGCAGTGGTCTGAGGAGCATATTGTGAACTCAAGTTGATCTCCTGGCCACCAAACCCGCGCGGTCCACATCCGATGGAACACATCTGGTGCGCTATTGGACGCCAAGTATGCGTCCTAAACCACCAGCCAGTAATTTACGCGAATTGCGTCACCTGTGCGTAGACATTTGGTGCCACATACCTTCCTCCGTAAAACTACAATGGACTTCTCGAGTCCATGCTGCGCAGAATCGTTGCTGCTTTCCATTCCAAATGTGGACCAATACGCTACAAGTAGGTGGTTGTCATGTTTTAGCTCATCAGTCGTTTTGTGCTCACAGGAAGAACGTAACAGTACAAAACGTGAGTTCCTATACTCCTGTTTTGACATTGTAATGTAATGTAGAACCACATAATAACAAAAACAAAAACGCTATCAGAATATTCGTGCAACGTACTCATTCTGTTTAAGTTAGTCTACGTGTTTCATTTTCTTCTTCCGTGTTCTTCCGGAGGTGATTTTATTGTTACTTATTGTGCACCACCTATCTGCGTTCACTCATGACTCTGCATTGTTTGATTTCTTAGAAAAAGTGAATTTAATCTTTTGCAGTTTAGTTACGAAATATATATCGTGGCGTCTGACATTTCCATACCATTTCTTGTATGCCTAATGCATATCTAAACAGCCGAATTCTTTTTCCACCTCACTGCACCTCTGAATTTAGAGCACGTACCTTCAGTAGTACGTACTCTACACTGTGATCTGTGATTCTTATCAGAATAATTAAAAAACGATTTTGGAAATGATGACATAGCCAATGGAAAGTGTAGCAATTATTGTTGCCGAATTTTTATTTTATTTTTCGCCTGGATCGCAAAAAAATGTTACCAGGAATGGTTTGCCAAAGTGTAAACTGTGCAGTATCTTGTGCTATCTCAGTTCACAGTATGACGTGACGATCCTGGATAGTTATTACACCTGTGGATGGGTTCATCACCAAAACCCATTGCAGTGTAAAATAACCAAGATGAATATTTCCTTATGTATCATAAGTTGATAGCTGGTAAGTTCAGTCTGTTATGTTACTGTTATTTTATTCTTCTTATTATGTGTCAAAAAGAACCAGATTAAATGTTTTCTTAAATATCGTCAGTTTTTATCTGATTTATTTAATTCTACAGGTGCAACTGTTCGCTTTTCCTTATCATGAGTTTTTGTAGCCTAATGCAGTTTTAACTGTAGCTTGTCTCACATACTTGTTTTTTCTTATTATCAGTTCGCCCATATCCATGTGTAACAACACACAGGCAAGAGCTGTACCCCTGCTAAAGAAAAGCGATGCAGGAGACATAAAAAGCTAGCAGCCCACTTCCCTGTTTTCAGCATTCTCAAACATACTAGAATCAATTATGACCGATAAATTAATGAATTACGTGACAAAATACGAACATTTAAGTGAATGATAGTTTGGTTTCCGAAGTGGTGGAAGTACAGAATCAACCATAGTAGAATTCAGAATAGTGGTACATGATGCTCTTGACAAACATGAGTGTGTCAAAGACATATTTTTTAAATCTTTCTTAGGCTTTTGATACTGCTAACCTTAAGATTCTACTAAATAAGCTAGAAGCATTACAAATAAAAGGTGTAGCTAACAACTGGTTCAGATCAATCATGGCAGATAGGGTACAAAGAACAGAGATAACAGATACCTCAATTTAAGTCTAAACTTTTAGTTACACTTTTGTCAGAAGTAAAATACATTAGTATAGGAGTTGTTCAGGGTGGTATATTAGGACCAATATTGTTCCTCACGTAGGCCCTATATCAATCACTGCCTCAATACTGTTAGTCATGAGGAAAAAATTTCTTTGCTGACAACAGTAATATTACAGTAGCTGAGAAACCAAATGCAACCCTCAAGGAGTTAATAATTGGTCAGTATGTAATACAATGACACTGAATATAATGAAGAAAAATGCCACGTATTTCAGTTTCAAGAGGGTAATGACAATGTTAAATCAAGTGTAGATGGCACTTTCATTGATTGCGTAACGACAAAAAATTTCTAGGAATGAATATCGACTTTCAGTTGAAGTGATGTGAACGCACAAAGTTACGGAATTCTTTTCTGGGGAACAAGCCCACAAAATATGAACACAGTTTTAAAACTACAGATAAGGGCCACAAGAAAAATAACGCAAGATAGTAGTCTAGTTCACTGTAAAGAGCTGTTTAAAACACTGGGGATTCTGACTTCACCGTCTGGATACGTCTACCAATCAGTTATGCAGATCAGAAACATCAATTTATCATTAGTGTACAAACAGTTCTGCCCATGGCCATACAACAAGAGCTAGTCTCAACATAGCATTTAACAAGAAAGGATAAACATAAAAGTCAAACCAGAATTTTCTACCAGGGAATGGAACTCCACAATAAGCTGCCAACGGAAATTAAATGGATTACAAAAACAAACTTATTTAAAAAGGCATTTATAAAGTACTTGTTAAGCAATACAATCTATATTGTGAAGAAATACTTCGAAAACACAGAGTTCGGGTTTGATAAAAAAAATTGTAACGCATGTAAATAATAATACCGATAATAAAACATATATCATTTCACGTAACACTTTCTAATTATGTTTTTTTATTCTTTCTTTTCTTTTCTGGAAAAACTTATTCCGAAGGCTAGGCTATGTGTAATACTAACAACGTATCCTCTTTCTAAGCACAGTACTCAACTCGTTATAGAGGGATGCTGATACAGATATGAGACAAAGAGTGTACAGTGAGTGCAGTGACTATGAGGTAGAAATGAACAAACAGTGTAGCACTAGCCTTTCAAATTATTAAATACCTCATTTGTAAAACAGTAGTGTATACTTGGAATAAATCGAATATTATACCCCAGTTTTATCAGACTGGCGCAGTATTCGGTGCTATGGAGGTTCCAGTCTTCATTTGGCCACCCTGATTCAAGTTTTCCGTGGTTTCCCTAAATTATTCAAGAAATTGCCATCATGGTTCCTAATATAAGGCCATCCGTGCCTACCTGTCCCGATCTTCTCAAACTAGACCTGTGAGTCTGTAAATCTTTGCAGTACCAAGAGATGTCCAATATTCTCGTAAGAGTAATCTACGGATGAATAAAACTACTACTACTACTACTGCTACACGATTTCTAGTATCAGAAAGAAATCAAATCAAATCAAACTATATGATATTATGCAACGGAAAGTATTTTAATTCTGTGGTTAGCACCTGTAGTGTCTTTAGCTATAGAGACAGTGAAGCAACTATGATTTCTTAAAATAAAATATAGCCATGTTTGGATGGCTTTCTTCGGCAGTAGCTGTTGTATATCAATTATTGTATCTTCCGCCCAGAGCGCAACTGCAATCTGTAATATCCTTAAGACGAAAACAAATAATAACTGATAAAATATAGATTTTTAAAGGAAATTTATCACAACTGAAGAAAGCACCATTGTAATACATCATGTTTTGGTATTTGCACAAAAACTTTCAGCGGAAGAAGTGAGGAATTGTCTCCGTACGACGGCAAAGTCCGTCGGCACATCGCTATTTCCGCACTGGTATAAAATGATTATTAGGCATTATAGTTGTAGCTACGCTGGTATGGAAGTCTTCTGTCGCCAATTTAGCTCACTTCTCGTCTATATTTGCGCGAAGTTTCTCTGCAAACATTGACATCCGTAAAATACATCTCTTTTAACTAGATATCTAATAGTGGTAAGAAAGTATATCGTTCCATTTCAGTAAGAAAGTTATTATTACGTGAAGACATTACAGCTACTAATGTACTACAAAATAAACGAACGTTTAGTTACAATCGATATAAAGAATTTTACGGCGTCGAATTTACGCGGCATATTTTCACTACAAATGAATGCGACTGCATTCTATATTTTTGAAGGAGGTAATATGGACCAAAACAAGAATAAAATGTCCAGCAAATGTGGGCTCTAAAATGCACATCTTAAGAACTATGAACACGTTGTTAAGTAGAAGAGATATGTTTCACAGTAGCGAAGATGAAAAGGTGCTCATAACACTTTAAAGTATGCATTTTGGAGCTCATGTTTTCTATACTGTTTTCTTGTTTCGGCCCAAACTACCACCTCTGAAAGTTGCCTACCATACAATGTAAACAACAGCGGTACTGGTCCATGTATTCCGGAGCGATCGGAGGTATCGGAGCGATTTTCGCTTATAAATTTCGACTTGGGCCAGGGTGTCTTATCACAAATTAATACATTTACCCTTCTCCATCAAATCCGAAAGTCTGTAACATCACGGAACCATCCTGAATGTTATGCAGAGATAATTAGACTTAAGAAAAAAATAAAAATATAATATTTTTTTGCTAAGTGGAAATTATCGACAGACAAAAAAAATGGCAACTGAAAAAAAATTCACAAGCCAAGATTGCTAAAAAGCGTTTTATTGGATGACAGGTATCGACAAAGCTATCATCGGATCTTATGCTTTAAAATATTACGACATACTGTTCATAAGTGTTTCAGCCGTTTCACATTGCATATATCCTTTCCACTATCATGAATATCACTACAAATCGGCATGTCAAATGTAAATTACAATGTTCAAACAGAAACATATCTATATTGCGCTGATTAAAAGTGTTCATGTTCACCACCAGCTGTTTTCATGGCGCCATATGCAATACTGAAACTTAATTTAACCGAGAGGATTGGGCGCCGAAAGTTAGCTGGCGTGTGTGTCATGTGTTTATTGATGTCAGTTATGCGGGCTTAAAAAGAAAATTAATGGTGGCCCTCAACTAAGTACCTCCAGACTCAGAGTTAAAATATTAAAAGTTTTGGCTGGTTTCGTTATCTAGGGGCTGGGATACGTAGTTGCCGCATTACAAACCAAATACTGCTGAGTCTAAGGTATACAATATGAATATACACATGAATTGAATGGTCGAACGTTCCTATCACTCGGCAATTGCGAATTTTGAATGTTACATAGAAATTTATAATTGAAAGACTGCAATTAAATAAAATCTGCAGGTACTATTTTAACGACTTTAAATGATGAGTACGATAGCAGAAGTACCTTTAAGAATGGCGTTTATTACTGCAAAATACTTATTGGTGTCGATGGTCCAGCAAATAAATAAAATATAAGTTGAATAATAGGAAACAATAGATTCCTACTGCATGTAATTAGTTATGAAGAACAACACAGCTCGTGAGATATTCACTTCTAAACGCGTACTAAGTCTTCACTGCAGAACCCACGGAAATGTCGCAAGTGCACAAGCCGGCACTATGTAGTATTTCTACACTCCTGGAAATGGAAAAAAGAACACATTGACACCGGTGTGTCAGACCCACCATACTTGCTCCGGAAACTGCGAGAGGGCTGTACAAGCAATGGTCACACGCACGGCACAGCGGACACACCAGGAACCGCGGTGTTGGCCGTCGAATGGCGCTAGCTGCGCAGCATTTGTGCACCGCCGCCGTCAGTGTCAGCCAGTTTGCCGTGGCATACGGAGCTCCATCGCAGTCTTTAACACTGGTAGCATGCCGCGACAGCGTGGACGTGAACCGTATGTGCAGTTGACGGACTTTGAGCGAGGGCGTATAGTGGGCATGCGGGAGGCCGGGTGGACGTACCGCCGAATTGCTCAACACGTGGGGCGTGAGGTCTCCACAGTACATCGATGTTGTCGCCAGTGGTCGGCGGAAGGTGCACGTGCCCGTCGACCTGGGACCGGACCGCAGCGACGCACGGATGCACGCCAAGACCGTAGGATCCTACGCAGTGCCGTAGGGGACCGCACCGCCACTTCCCAGCAAATTAGGGACACTGTTGCTCCTGGGGTATCGGCGAGGACCATTCGCAACCGTCTCCATGAAGCTGGGCTACGGTCCCGCACACCGTTAGGCCGTCTTCCGCTCACGCCCCAACATCGTGCAGCCCGCCTCCAGTGGTGTCGCGACAGGCGTGAATGGAGGGACGAATGGAGACGTGTCGTCTTCAGCGATGAGAGTCGCTTCTGCCTTGGTGCCAATGATGGTCGTATGCGTGTTTGGCGCCGTGCAGGTGAGCGCCACAATCAGGACTGCATACGACCGAGGCACACAGGGCCAACACCCGGCATCATGGTGTGTGGAGCGATCTCCTACACTGGCCGTACACCACTGGTGATCGTCGAGGGGACACTGAATAGTGCACGGTACATCCAAACCGTCATCGAACCCATCGTTCTACCATTCCTAGACCGGCAAGGGAACTTGCTGTTCCAACAGGACAATGCACGTCCGCATGTATCCCGTGCCACCCAACGTGCTCTAGAAGGTGTAAGTCAACTACCCCGGCCAGCAAGATCTCCGGATCTGCCCCCATTGAGCATGTTTGGGACTGGATGAAGCGTCGTCTCACGCGGTCTGCACGTCCAGCACGAACGCTGGTCCAGCTGAGGCGCCAGGTGGAAATGGCATGGCAAGCCGTTCCACAGGACTACATCCAGCATCTCTACGATCGTCTCCATGGGAGAATAGCAGCCTGCATTGCTGCGAAAGGTGGATATACACTGTACTAGTGCCGACATTGTGCATGCTCTGTTGCCTGTGTCTATGTGCCTGTGGTTCTGTCAGTGTGATCATGTGATGTATCTGACCCCAGGAATGTGTCAATAAAGTTTCCCCTTCCTGGGACAATGAATTCACGGTGTTCTTATTTCAATTTCCAGGAGTGTATTTCTATCTCCCGCGACCACGCGCAAAGCTCCTCAACACTCTACAAGTATTTCCTGCGACTGTCTGTCGCGCCTTCCCGTCCAGAACTCTCCTGTCCTGTGTGACCCGATGCTCCTCCCCCACTTGCCTACAGTCTCTCCACTGACTTCGGTAGTCGCCTACCGTAGTAACGAGTTCCGTGATTGGCTAGAACGCTCCCGCCATGTCTCCAAGCCAACGCACACTCACAAACATATTGAAACGCATACGAAATACTGGATTTGCATTTAAATAACTTGAAATTAAATAACTATTCCTACGGCTGGACCATAAACAAGCCCTAACACACATTATTAAGTTCATAATCAAATCAAATAAACATATATCAAAGGAACAGAAACAAAAGTAGACCACTACCCTAATGTCTCTGTGATTTCTAAAACACAGTAAATATGCGACCAATTTCTTCATGAATTGTATATATCGGATATAAACAAAGACACAGACGAATAAATATATTTATAACCATGCTGCTACCGTGTACCTGTGGAGTACTTATTGCCTGACACGATCAATAGTAATCGGCCACTTTGACCTCCAATAACTCATGTACTATTCAAGTTACATGCCTGTAATTCATACCAATTTAGGTTTACACTAATAGCTTTCTAAAGACACGGCGATCGACGAAATCGGATGAAGCGTTTAGATTTTGGAAATTCGTAGCTGTGTGTTACATGTATAATTTAGTCAGATACTAGACTTTTAACTAATAAAGATATTGAAAATCTGATTACACCATCAGAATCGTCGTGAAAATAATGGTAATGTACATATTTCTTTTTAAGGTATCATGATTCCTCTCGCTATTATTAATTTATAATTGAACTGTGAAACGTCTGCCACTATGGTTTCACAAAGTCCGCCATCTTTGGCACTCCCAGCATACAAATCTTCTTCATCCACACAAAGCACAGTCCTTGTCATAGCGTCAACATGGAATTCCCAGCCACGTGGTCGGCCTGTACCATGTGCTGGGGCTACCCCTCTTGCTCCGGCTAATATGCGGCACCACGCGGGTAATGACAAGGGAACCTCCCCATCGCACCCCCCTCAGATTTAGTTATAAGTTGGCACAGTGGATAGGCCTTGAAAAACTGAACACAGATCAATGATACGTAATCAGCATGGTTTCAGAAAAAAATCGTTCTTGTGCAACGCAGCTAGCTCTTTATTCGCACGAAGTAATGGCCGCTATCGACAGGGGATCGCAAGTTGATTCCGTATTTCTAGATTTCCGGAAATACTTTTGACACCGTTCCTCACAAGCGACTTCTAATCAAGCTGCGGGCCTATGGGGTATCGTCTCAGTTGTGCGACTGGATTCGTGATTTCCTGTCAGGAAGGTCGCAGTTCGTAGTAATAGACGACAAATCATCGAGTAAAACTGAAGTGATATCAGGTGTTCCTCAGGGAAGCGTCCTGGAACCTCTGCTGTTCCTGATCTATGTAAATGACCTGAGTGACAATCTGAGCAGTTCTCTTAGGTTGTTCGCAGATGATTCTGTAATTTACCGTCTAGTAAGGTCATCCGAAGACCAGTATCAGTTGCAAAGCGATTTAGAAAAGATTGCTGTATGGTGTGGCAGGTGGCAGTTGACGCTAAATAACGAAAAGTGTGAGGTGATCCACACGAGTTCCAAAAGAAATCCGTTGGAATTCGATTACTCGATAAATAGTACAATTCTCAAGGCTGTCAATTCAACTAAGTACCTGGGTGTTAAACTTACGAACAACTTCAGTTGGAAAGGCGAGCCAAAGGTTGCGTTTCATTGGCAGGACACTTAGAAGATGCAACAAGTCCACTAAAGAGACAGCTTACGCTACACTCGTTCGTCCTCTGTTAGAATATTGCTGCGCGGTGTGGGATCCTTACCAGGTGGGATTGACGGAGGACATCGAAAGGGTGCAAAAAAGGGCAGCTCGTTTTGTATTATCACGTAATAGGGGAGAGAGTGTGGCAGATATGATACGCGAATTGGACTGGAAGTCATTAAAGCAAAGACGTTTTTCGTCACGGCGAGATCTATTTACGAAATTTCAGTCACCAACTTTCTCTTCCGAATGCGAAAATATTTTGTTGAGCCCAACCTGCATAGGTAGGAATGATCATCAAAATAAAATAAGAGAAATCAGAGCTCGAACAGAAAGGTTTAGGTGTTCGTTTCTCCCGCGCGCTCTTCGGGAGTGGAATGGTAGAGAGATAGTATGATTGTGGTTCGATGAACCCTCTGCCAAGCACTTAAATGTGAATTGCAGAGTAGTCATGTAGCTGTAGAATCGAGAAAACAGGAAGAAGTTGTGTGGAACTATGAAAAAAATAAGCGAAATATACAAACTGACTAGTCCATGCGGAACATAGGCAACATCAATGACAGGTGCGCTGTGGTCCTGTGGTTAAAGTGAGCAACTGCGAACGAGAGGTCATTGGTTCAAGTATTCCCTCGCGTGAAAAGTTTAATTTTTTTATTTTCGGACAATCATTATCTCTCCGTCCGTCCGTCCGATGCGAGGTAACTGCGCCGTAGTATGGGGACGCTACACCTAAACGAACATCGAAACACACGACGTCAGTCGACTACAGCTCATGGAAGAGAGAGTATTCCTGCTACTTTGGACGAGAGTGCATTAAATACGTGAGATGTATTCCGTGGGGTTTTGCGGTGCGGTCGCAAAACACAGACACTAAACTTATTACAGTGAACAGAGACGTCAATGAACGAACGAACTGATCATAACTTTGCGGAAATAAAGAAAGTAAACGTTTCACTCAAGAGAGACTTGAACCAAGGACCTCTCACTCCACAGCTGCTCACGCTAACCACGGCGCTCCTGAGCTCACCCTGTCCTTGATGTTGCCTATCTTCTGCATGGACTACCCAGTTTGTATATTTTGCTTATTTTTTTCATAGTTCCACACAACTTCTTCCTGTTTTCTCGATTGATCTGTGTTCAGTTTTTCAAGGCCTATCCACTGTACCAACTTATAACTAAATCTGAGCGGGGTGCGATGGGGAGGTTCCCTTGTCAGGAGCCCCGGCCACGCCAACTCCGAACTTGCAATATTTTCAGGGCGCCACAATTCGCCCTTTACCTCACACGGTCATCTTTCTGCTTTTCTTAACAGTACGTAAAACTTCACTATCTACATCATATATGTGGTTTTCCGTTAATCGTGGTGCAAATGGCTCTGAGCACTATGGGACTTAACTTCTAAGGTCATCAGTCCCCTAGAACTTAGAACTACTTAAACCTAACTAACCTAAGGACATCACACGCATCCATGCCCGAGGCAGGATTCGAACCTGCGACCGTAGCGGTCACGCGGTTCCAGACTGTAGCGCCTAGAACCGCTCGGCCACTGCGGCCGGCTCGTTAATCATGTTATACAAAGATTAAATGTGTGGTTCCTAGCCTTTAACTTTTCTCGTCTTCAGATATTACAGTTTCCACTGTTATGCCTTAATGAGCAACGTATGCTTTTCCCCAGTGCTTGCCGGCCGAAGTGGCCGCGCGGTTCTGGCGCTGCAGTCTGGAACCGCGAGACCGCTACGGTCGCAGGTTCGAATCCTGCCTCGGGCATGGATGTGTGTGATGTCCTTAGGTTAGTTAGGTTTAACTAGTTCTAAGTTCTAGGGGACTAATGACCTTAGCAGTTGAGTCCCATAGTGCTCAGAGCCATTTGAACCCAGTGCTTGCAGGCGATTTTATGCACGTCACTTGGTCTTTACTATAGAATAATGATTCAGCTGTACTGTTGGCATTGTGAAACGCAGGTCTGTAGGTGCGAGACACAATCGGTGTAATTTTACCCGTTTTCCATTCCATTGGGCATCGGCTCATATCAGCCCCATCTGGATATGTCTTTCAAACTGAATTACAGACTATCAAACATATCGCATTCACTAATGACTACATCTCCGACCTGGCTAAGAATATTCTACGAAAAGAACAAAAACAGGTAAAATTACGCCACATCTAGACGCTGTCCAACGGTAACCAATCAAACTGCTGCACTACCCAATATGTTGGCAAAATTGCAGACAGCCTTGCAAAAAAGCTTAACCCCCATCTGCAGATTTTTTTACAATAACATCAGTATGGCTAAATGATTATAGAATAGTAACATCAAAGAGAAATCTTTCGTACGGAGAAGAGTGTATAAAATCACCTGCTGCAGGTTGGTCAGTTAGAAACAGCTGTGGCAGCATGAAAGAAGCTGGATGCTAGTAAGACAGATTCAACCTTGGGGGGAACATATTTTGACAGAAAACCACCCACACAATGTAGATTGCGACGTCCTGCATACTATTAAGAAAAATATAAAGTAGACATTACTGGAAATCAATAAACGTGTAACACAAAATGCCAGCTTAGTTTTCAATGATGAATTCCCATTTTTCTCTCAGTTAAACTGAGTTTAAGTTTTAAAAATGTTCGCCTGCAGTAGTGAAATCAACTGTCTTTGTTAAAAGCAACGATTTCCACGCACCATAAAAAACTTTATTTTTCATATTTTGTTGAGTCTAACGATCTCGGTGTAACATAAAAAATAGTACGTTCTTTCGTAAACACTATGTACCTCATCATTTTATGTATCGTCTGTATTAGTAATATCTGTGTAAGTTGCACGTCGTTTTGTCGACGGTTACGGTTTTCAGATATCACCTGACAGTAAATAAGCTTTAGAAGCTGAAAGGCGAACAAATAAATAATATTTTGCAGAACACCAGTTAAGGGTTAGCTTTTGCGTATTATTGTCATGCTCATAGATAGACAACTCACAAGATGAGGCCACCACGTTCGGACCAGGGATTTACTTCGAACTTGGTAGACTTTTAGTAGTCCATTAGGACAACATAATGTGCAAGTAATACGGCGTTCTACTTTGGCGATTTCGTGGAAAACGCAAGAGAAGTTTCACGCATCAGTGATGTCACGGTAGGCGGTCATGTGGTCAACGTTCAAACTCCAAAATCGGCGGGTCGCTGGAACGAGTTAGGTTCATCTTTTTTTATTTATATTTTTTGAACCAGTCATATTATTTCGTACATATTACATTTGAAAGGTAATACGATCAAAAGACACGTCTGTTTGTATAAACTTTTTTATCAGGGGCCTTCAAACTTATTCATATTTGGTTGACAACGAACGAGAAAATGTTTCTCGTCAAACTGCTGTTAAAATACATCCAGTCCTACACTGCAAAGTTTCGGTATCGATATTTTCGGGGGGAAGAAATGAAAGAGGAAGCCGCCTTGTAGAATTTTGCACAGAGCATAACTTAATCATAGCTAACACTTGGTTCAAGAATCATAAAACAAGATCGTATACCTGGAAGAATCCTGGAGATACCAAAAGGTATCAGATAGATTATATAATGATAAGACAGAGATTTAGGAACCAGGTTTTAAATTGTAAGACATTTCCAGGGGCAGATGGGGATTCTGACCACAATCTATTGGTTATGAACTGCAGATTGAAACTGAAGAAACTGCAAAAAGGTGGGAATTTAAGGAGATGGGACCTGGATAAACTGAAAGAACCAGAGGTTGTAGAGAGTTTGAGGGAGAGCATAAGGGAACGATTGACAGGAATGGGGGAAAGAAATACAATAGAAGAAGAATGGGTAGCTTTGAGAGATGAAGTAGTGAAGGCAGCAGAGGATCAAGTAGGTAAAAAGACGAGGGCTAATAGAAATCCTTGGGTAACAGAAGAAATATTGAATTTAATTGATGAAAGGAGAAAATATAAAAATGCAGTAAATGAAGCAGGCAAAAAGGAATACAAACGTCTCAAAAATGAGATCGACAGGAAGTGCAAAATGGCTAAGCAGGGATGGCTAGAGGACAAATGTAAGGATATAGAGGCTTGTCTCACTAGGGGTAAGATAGATACTGCCTACAGGAAAATTAAAGAGACCTTTGGAGAGAAGAGAACCACTTATATGAATATCAAGAGCTCAGATGGCAACCCAGTTCTAAGCAAAGAAGGGAAGGCAGAAAGGTGGAAGGAGTATATAGAGGGTTTATACAAGGGCGATGTACTTGAGGACAATATTATGGAAATGGAAGAGGATGTAGATGAAGACGAAATGGGAGATAAGACACTGCGTGAAGAGTTTGACAGAGCACTGAAAGACCTGAGTCGAAACAAGACCCCGGGAATAGACAACATTCCATTAGAACTACTGATGGCCTTGGGAGAGCCAGTCATGACAAAACTCTACCATCTGGTGAGCAAGATGTATGAGACAGGCGAAATACCCTCAGACTTCAAGAAGAATATAATAATTCCAATCCCAAAGAAAGCAGGTGTTGACAGATGTGAAAATTACCGAACTATCAGTTTAATAAGTCACAGCTGCAAAATACTAACGCGAATTCTTTACAGACGAATGGAAAAACTGGTAGAAGCGGACCTCGGGGAAGATCAGTTTGGATTCCGTAGAAATGTTGGAACACGTGAGGCAATACTAACCTTACGACTTATCTTAGAAGAAAGATTAAGAAAAGGCAAACCTACGTTTCTAGCATTTGTAGACTTAGAGAAAGCTTTTGACAATGTTAACTGGAATACTCTCTTTCAAATTCTGAAGGTGGAAGGGGTAAAATACAGGGAGCGAAAGGCTGTTTACAATTTGTACAGAAACCAGATCGCAGTTATAAGAGTCGAGGGGCATGAAAGGGAAGCAGTGGTTGGGAAAGGAGTGAGACAGGGTTGTAGCCTCTCCCCGATGTTATTCAATCTGTATATTGAGCAAGCAGTAAAGGAAACAAAAGAAAAATTCGGAGTAGGTATTAAAATTCATGGAGAAGAAATAAAAACTTTGAGGTTCGCCGATGACATTGTAATTCTGTCAGAGACAGCAAAGGACTTGGAAGAGCAGTTGAACGGAATGGATAGTGTCTTGAAAGGAGGATATAAGATGAATATCAACAAAAGCAAAACGAGGATAATGGAATGTAGTCAAATTATATCGGGTGATGCTGAGGGGATTAGATTAGGAAATGAGAGACTTAAAGTAGTAAAGGAGTTTTGCTATTTGGGGAGTAAAATAACTGATGATGGTCGAAGTAGAGAGGATGTATAATGTAGACTGGCAATGGCAAGGAAATCGTTTCTGAAGAAGAGAAATTTGTTAACATCGAGTATAGATTTAAGTGTCAGGAAGTCGTTTCTGAAAGTATTTGTATGGAGTGAAGCCATGTATGGAAGTGAAACATGGACGATAACTAGTTTGGACAAGAAGAGAATAGAAGCTTTCGAAATGTGGTGCTACAGAAGAATGCTGAAGATAAGTTGGGTAGATCACGTAACTAATGAGGAGGTATTGAACAGAATTGGGGAGGAGTTTGTGGCACAACTTGACTAGAAGAAGGGATCGGTTGGTAGGACATGTTTTGAGGCATCAAGGGATCACAAATTTAGCATTGGAGGGCAGCGTGGAGGGTGAAAATCGTAGAGGGAGACCAAGAGATGAATACACTAAGCAGATTCAGAAGGATGTAGGTTGCAGTAGGTACTGGGAGATGAAGAAGCTTGCACAGGATAGAGTAGCATGGAGAGCTGCATCAAACCAGTCTCAGGACTGAAGACCACAACAACAACAACATTTTCGAAAGTGATGCGAAACGCTTGGTTTGCATAGAAGTCTCGAAAGAAAGAGAAGTTTTTCAAAATGTCACCTTAGAAACTCTGAAAATTCCTTGTGCATGCGGGCAAACTGCATTCGTTTGATGTAGTAGATGCCATTTTAATTTGTGTTTTTCATGTCTGTATGAAAAATGTCATCCTGCAACTTGTAATGTCGAAAGTACGCCCGTCGATTAATCGCACACTACCCTAATATTCTGGAATATTGTAACTCTTCGTATTATTGAATAAAGTTATTTAGACAATTTATCGATGTTTGACTTGGGCTTTGCAGACCTGCCCCTGGTGCTTGAAAACTGTGTCTGCAGGTCGTTGCGTTCGGGGGCAAAGCTGTTCTCGGTACCTTAATTGATTGCAGATATAAGGGATTTCACAAACCACGAAAGGTTTACGTTTTCAAGAAATCATCATGCGTTTGGTCGTTTATTTGTCGATAATTATAAATATTTGTTGTAATAAAAAAAAAAAAGAAAATGATCGTATGGCATTGTTGGCCGGGATGCCCCATGCGGGGAAGTTCGGCCGCCGTATTGCAAGCCCTTTTTAGTTGACGCCACTTCGGCGACTTGCGAGTCAATGAGGATGAAATGATGATGAACACACAACACCCACTCATCACGAGGCAGAGAAAATCCCCGACCCCGCCGGGAATCGAACCTGGGACCCCGTGCGTGGGAAGCGAGAACGCTACCGCAAGACCACGAGCTGCGGACGTAATAATAAAAATTTGGAAACAACGAAATAAGAAGGGAATTCAATAAAAGTTCATGCAAATACAGATGCCTCTTCATCATAGTACCTTTGAGATGTAATATGTATGAAATAACATGACTATTGTTGAAATAAAAATTAAAAATGAACCTTAGCGGGGTTCGATCCAGCTACTACGGAGCTACCACAGGAGCGCCGCCTTTCGTACTGTAAGGGTTCCATCGCCAGGGTACATCAATGACGTATAAAACTTCTCTTTCGATTTTTTTCGAAATCGACTAAGTAATATGCCTTACTCCATGCACATTATGTTGTCCTAAGTAATACTGAAAGTGTACAGAGTTTGAATTAATCCGCGATCCTAGTGTTGTGGCAACAGACGGACACTTAATCATGGCGCAACCCGTCGTGGCAAAATAAATATTGCTGTGAAACAAAACAGAAGCAATGAAGTGTTTTGTTTATAAAACTAATCACAACAGCAAGGATGCGCGTTGTGGAAGCCCAGCAGTACTTACTCGAGAAGAACTCGTGGCGACATGGCTCCACGAGCGAGCGTCGGTTTTCACGCTGGGCTGCCAACTGCGCAACATTATCGCTGATGCCGATGCAGCACTGCGGAAGCGGCAGGTGAGTCAGTGCAGCTCGGGAAGTCGATGCTCCGCCAAGGCACCTCCGTGCGCAACACGAGCTGATCGCGCAATCTCGGTACTTCTTTACGAGCCACTATACGATTACCCCGCTGTAGGAGTCCGAACTATAGGAGGCATCGCCTATCTGAAGTACACCGCACTGCGCTGTCCAGTTCTACCCACTCCTGAGTGATCTCTGATGTCGTCTATCCACTTCCCATCAGGTCACCTCTGCCATTTTTTAAAAAATAGTTTCTGTTTCCAACCACAGACACGTTTATGTTTTTAAGTTGTCTGAAATGGTCATCACAAGGTAGATGAAAATGATAATCTAAGAAAATATTCGTGATTATGTCTGATAACAAAAATGGGTAGCTTTGAGAGATGAAGTAGTGAAGGCAGCAGAGGATCAAGTAGGTAAAAAGACGAGGGCTAGTAGAAATCCTTGGGTAACAGAAGAAATACTGAATTTAATTGATGAAAGGAGAAAATATAAAAATGCAGTAAATGAAGCAGGCAAAAAGGAATACAAACGTCTCAAAAATGAGATCGACAGGAAGTGCAAAAATGGCTAAGCAGGCATGGCTAGAGTACAAATGTAAGGAAGTAGAGGCTTATCTCACTAGGGGTAAGATAGATATTGCCTACAGGAAAATTAAAGAGACCTTTGGAGAAAAGAGAACCACTTGCATGAATATCAAGAGCTCAGATGGAAACCCAGTTCTAAGCAAAGAAGGGAAGGCAGAAAGGTGGAAGGAGCATATAGAGGGTTATATACAGGGGCGATGATCTTGAGAACAATATTATGGAAATGGAAGAGGATGTAGATGAAGATGAAATGGGAGATAAGATACTGCGTGAAGAGTTTGACAGAGCACTGAAAGACCTGAGTCGAAACAAGGCCCCGGGAGTAGACAACATTCCATTAGAACTACTGACGGCCTTGGGAGAGCCAGTCATGACAAAACTCTACCATCTAGTGAGCAAGATGTATGACACAGGCGACATACGCTCAGACTTCAAGAAAAACATAATAATTTCAATTCCAAAGAAAGCAGGTATTGACAGATGTTAAAATTACAGAACAATCAGTTTAATAAGTCACGGATGCAACTCTAATGCGAGTTCTTTACAGACGAATGGAAAAACTGGTAGAAGCCCACCTCGGGGAAGATCAGTTTGGATTCCGTAGAAATATTGGAACACGTGAGGCAATACTGACCCTACGACTTATCGTAGAAGCTAGATTAAGGAAAGGCAAACCTATGTTTCTAGCATTTGTACACTTAGAGAAAGCTTTTGACAATATTGACTGGAATACTCCCTTTCGAATTCTGTAGGTGGCAGGGGTAAAATACAGGGAGCGAAAGGCTATTTACAATTTGTACAGAAACGAGATGGCAGTTATAAGAGTCGAGGGGCATGAAAGGGAAGCAGTGGTTGAGAAAGGAGTGAGACAGGGTTGTAGCTCTCCCCGATGTTATTCAATCTGTATATTGAACAAGCAGTGAAGGAAACAAAACAAAAATTCGGAGTAGGTATTAAAGTCCATGGAGAAGAAATAAAAACTTTGAGGTTCGCCGATGACATTGTAATTCTGTCAGAGACAGCAGAGGACCTGGAAGAGCAGTTGAACGGAATGGATAGTGTCTTGAAAGGAGGATATAAGATGAACATCAACAAAAGCAAAACGTGGATAATGGAATGTAGTCGAATTAAGTCGGGTGACGCTGAGGGGATTAGATTAGGAAATGAGACACTTAAAGTAGTAAAGGAGTTTTGCTATTTGGGGAGCAAAATAACTGTTGATGGTCGAAGTAGAGAGGATATAAAATGTAGACTGGCAATGGCAAGGAAAGCGTTTCTGAAGAAGAGAATTTGTTAACATCGAATATAGATTTAAGTGTCAGGAAGTCGTTTCTGAAAGTATTTGTATAGAGTGTAGCCATGTATGGAAGTGAAACATGGACGATAACTAGTTTGGACAAGAAGAGAATAGAAGCTTTCGAAATGTGGTGCTACAGAAGAATGCTGAAGATTAGATGGGTAGATCATATAACTAATGAGGAGGTATTGAATAGGATTGGGGAGAAGAGAAGTTTGTGGCACAACTTGACTAGAAGAAGGGATCGGTTGGTAGGACATGTTCTGAGGCATCAAGGGATCACCACTTTAGTACTGGAGGGTAGCGTGGAGGGTAAAAACCGTAGAGGGAGACCAAGAGATGAATACACTAAGCAGATTCAGAGGGATGTAGGTTGCAGTAGGTACTAGGAGATGAAGAGGCTTGCACAGGATAGAGCAGCATGGAGAGCTGCGTCAAACCAGTCTCAGGACTGAAGACCACAACAACAACAACAATCTTTGTTTCCAGCCACAGTCACGTTTATGTTTTTAAATCGTCTGAGATGGTCATCACGAGGCAGCTGAAACTGGTAATCTAAGAAAGTATTCAAGATTATGTAAGATAACAAAAATTATTTCAACAAATGTAGCAATCGCGTTCTTTTGATTTTCATTACAATCGTAATTACGTCTTTCACTTCGATCTGCTTCCTGCTCTACTTGTTTGTATTCCTGCATCTCCTAGCAGGCTCCTAATACCCAAGATGCACTCCTCAAACATTCGCGTTGAAAGTCCGAGACACACTGTCATAAGTCACAACGAGAGATTGTAAACTTTCTATATTTAATCATAAATGAGAAGCGCAATATTGTGGATGCTGTACAGCTCTGTATCACTTCATTTACTAGTTTCCGTCTTACAACGCTGTCATCAGACTTTAAGTGACTGTCGCCCTAAAAAACGTTGAGTAGTGCTGAAGACCATCGCAATAGCCGTTAACGTAGAGAGTGACATGCAAACAATGTGTAAATATAATCTTTGACAGTGCAGTGGTAATGTCATGAAAATGTTAAACAGTAAGTAAGTACAATGGGAATTAATCAGAAAAACACTAAACAGTGTGTTTGTGTCTGTGTCTGTCTGTATGTAAGCGAAGATGAGGTGGAAGGGAGGAGTTAATGTGATTCCACGCAACACCTACTGGATGTTTATCAGGTCAGCCACTGCCTCTTCTTTTATGACGACTTTGTCAAAAATAATTTGACGTTGCTGAGCTTCCAATTAACTAACAGATAAGAGGTGCTGACACAATGTATCCTCTGTGTGTGTGTGTGTGTGTGTGTGTGTGAATGTGTGTAAATGAAGATAAGGTGAAAGGGAGAAGGTCAACACCAGCGAAGAATTAGTCGCAAAAGAGAAGAGGATGTACATAAGGTAAAGCAACAATTTAAATTAAATTAATATTCTAAATAAAATATAATTAATACAAGACAATAACACAGAAGAACATCTTGAAGAAGTATTACGTACCGAAGATAATGCAGAAACAGAGTTTAAAATAAAATTGACATCAGGTTGCCCTCTGTGGGGTGGGTGCACGCAACGACTGTGCCTATATTGGGTTAGATAGAGCAGCAATCAGTCGTAGAGCTAAGTTGCTTTAATTTGACATTTATAGTGACAACGCAGATCAGATTTCGACCTGTGTCAGGTCATTATCAATGCAGTGCGAAATTGTAGCAGTTGTTCGTGCTCAAATGAATGCTTACACAGTTCAACCATCACCATCACATAAGTGTGTTGATGTTCACAGTCCCCAGCAGGAGTTTTTTCTTGGGTCTTATCTTTGAAGAAGTTGTAGGAAGCTCCGACTCTTCCTTACATGATGTTCTAAGCTCTCCAGAATCCAAAGGTCTAGTTGCACAGCCGTGAATAGCGATGGAAGATTGGTTACTTCCTGGAGTAGTTTTCCTTTTGAAATTTACCATCATGTCTTAGGTTAGAGTTTAGTTTGGGGAAAGGTAGTTGAACATTTCCATGAAAAAAATTCAAACATTTAGCTTAGAATTGTAAATAAGGCCGCCACTAACATGTGACTTCGTGCCAGGCCTCACCGACCGACATCGATACCTCTCCTCAGTGCAGCACTCCGTGAAGAAAGGGCTGCCATTTTTAAGAAACCTTCCAGTACCTGTTTGAACGTACGCCTGCGAGAGTTTAAGCTGTCATTAGGACTAAGGGTGAGCCAACACCGTACTGAATTCCAGCATTACCGATGGAGGGCGCCACGAAATTGTACGTCATTTTCAGCCAGGCGTCCGGATACTTTTGATCATATGGCGTACGTCTGGAGCAGCACAGACGCTCAGCGGGGGCGACCATTGTTGTGGCTTCCCGTGTCGCGGCAACAGAGAGGTGCGCCGACAATGAAGCATCCAACAAAGCTGGACACAACACTGAAGTGGCACCACATAGTTTTTTCAGACGAATCCTGGTTCTACATGGAGCATCACAATGGACGTACCCATATGTGGATCCCGAAGGAGAAAGTAAATTACCACTTTGCGTGATGGTAAGGGATGCCATTCGGTACATAAAATGATCACCTGTACAAAGAACAGTCCGATTGAAATTACTCGATAATTGGCAATTCACGCGTTGGAGCTGATTTCTTCCGATCAGAACGCTCAACGTCACGCCCGAACTGTTTGCCGTTGCCAGACTGCCACAACAATTGTTCAGTTCACTTCGAATTCGTTGTCCAGTTTTGTTTCTTGATGTTTGGATCCCGGAAGAAGGGGCTGGCACCTTTATTTGGTATTTCATCACACGTGAAAGCGATACCAAAAACAACACAACACAGAGACGATACTAATGACACACACATGTTTCAAACAAAGCACTAATCAAATACTACGGGATACTTCCGCTCAAGACGCGATTCAGCGTTACATAAACGATTATCATAATCACAGAGATCGGCTTACGTTAGATAAGCTACGCACGACATTGGTTTGTTGGTTGGTCATCGGCTGATTTGGGGGGAGGACCAAAGAGCGAGGTCATCTGTCCCATTGGATTAGGAAAGTATGAGAAAGGAAGTCGCTCTTGCCCTTTCAGAGAAACCATCCCGGCATCCGCCTGAAGCGATCTGGGGAAATCGAAGAAAACCTAAATCGGGATGGCCGGACGCGGGTTTGAACCCTCATCCTCTCGAATGCGAGTCCAGTGTGCCTGACATTGCGCGAAGCCGAATTTTTGTAGGCTGCAATTAATCGCTGCGACTGGGGTACAACAGCTATAACTATTTTCCCCAGAGTTGTGGCATAGCGTAACGGTTAGCGTATAAACTGACGTATAGAACGCAGTAGGTTCGAACCCCGTCAAATACAGCGAAATTTTTTTAAATTTCTAATCTAATCATAAGAGTCTGATTATTTGTATTCAATTAATCGGTTTAAATGTAATTTTTTTATTTCTATTTTTGAAGCATCATTTTCATCATCGTATTGAGTTTTTTATTTGCTCTTATTTCTCATCCTGCCATTCTTTTTTCGTTTGGAATCTGCTTGCGTTGCCCATAATCTGCAGCCAAGTGCTAACAAGGAGTGCTCATCGGTTGGCAACGTGGCATCTCGTGCAGCCAGGGTGAGGATAGTTTCAGATAAGCAATGACAGCTAGTTGTTACGGTTTGCTTTTAGCGCTGAAACTGAATTTATTCTGCCTTGAGCTTGTTCGTAGAGGTTAGCTTTAAGAGTACCACACCGTGGTTCAGGTCGAAAAAACTCGATTTTCGGTTTTCTTCATATTTCGATAGATTAATGTTTTTTAAGTATTCTGAAAAGGATTTTGCTGAAAAAAAATTTTTTTTCGAGCATTTAAAGCGCATTTTCCTACCACGTGTGTTTATGTGCCACGCCCACTTTTGTTACCCACTTTCCTGCATATATTTTAGATCTTTATATCCCCTACATTGCACGTTGTGAATTTTTTTTACTCCCTAGTGTGTTGGCTATCCTTGGAATGCAACGGTCTGTATTCCTTTGTTTCTGCTGTTTGTAAACAACACGCTTTCAAACTCCTGTTAACTCAGACACTGCTCTGATTGTTAAACGGCGATCTTGTCGAACAAGTTTACCGATTTTTTCAATGTTTGCATCAGTTTTTGCTGACAATGGTCTGCCAGTGCGAGTGTCATCACTGGTGTCTTCGCGGCCATCTTTAAATCGTTTAAACCACTCAAACACTTGTGTTCGCGATAAACAATCATCGCCGTACACTTGTTGTAACATTACAAACGTTTCACTTGCAGATTTTCCTAGTTTGAAACAAAATTTGACGTTAACACGCTGTTCTTTCTGTACACTCAACATTTTCCGACGCACAGACAAAACGTCAACTACTTAAAACAGACGCCACGGGCAGACTGAGTGCAGGAGGCAGATGAAACTCGAGCAGTAGGCGGAGCGAGAGTCACGTGACAGGCCACGCGACTTTCAGCCTTATTGCATTCGTTTTATTGTTTCACCAGTACTAGTCCGGTTTTTTTCTAGCCACACCTCGTATAGCAGTTCATGATATCCAGTATTACAAATTTCAAAACTCCGCCATCTCTCTCCTCACATCCACCACTGCTGGCGGCTCACCTCCAACTGCGCAACGCTACGCGCTGTTAACAGCCAACAGCCCAACACTACAATGGCGAGTATTACAACAATGCAAAGCAGCCACAGACTGCACACAGCACAGCCAGTGATTTTCATACAGAGCGCTACGTGGCGTTACCAATAAAAAAACCTAAACAGCCTACTTACACCATGTCATGGATTGTGTGCATCAGGAGAAAGCTCGTGGTCTAAATGCAATAGGGCTCAGGCAACTGGAGAATCTTATTCTCACTAGCATTCTCTTCCTGCTGCCGTTATTACAGCAATTAAACCTATTGTCAGAGTCTTGGCTCATCTTGACCTTCTAAGGAGATGGACAGACACAGAACCGAAATGAATGTTTCAAGAGCAAATTTGGAACCACCTTCCTAAAACTGTATTTGTAGGCATGAAACTAGGAGTTCATGTTGCTGCTATTATTACATTCAATTGTGGTAAGATTGGAAAGTGTTTGCTAGTGAAAAAGCTGAGAATTAATCCTGGTGAAAATATGATCACTAGGCTGAAACATTGCGATAAAATGAGGATAGCCGATGCAGACAGGTCTGCATCTAATATGGCCAAGAAAGCAAGACAAACATCCATGAAGATGAAAAAGAAGCTGGAAGACCTGCTAGAGGCCAAAGAAGGGCCATCATATGCAGCAAGACAGTTTTAATTAACTGTAAGTAACAAATTTCAAAAGTTTTTTCTTTAAAGTCAATTTCCCGCAAACTAAAATTTTCAGTAAATATGCCCCATTATATCAGAAACTATCATAGATAACTGAATGAAATTTTCAGAGACTCTGCATAACATAAAAAGCCACCTCTGGTACTGCATTCATTAATATTCCCCCCTTAGGAAGTTCACAAAAAATATTTTCTGCAGAAAAACTTAATATTTTTGTTAATAAATTTAAAAAAGTATTTCTTAAAAACTATAATATGGATAAAGTAGAGTTTAGTACAGTTGACTCTATTAGCATCATATAACATAACAATAAAAATATTAAGGTCCTGCATCAAATAGTTTTTTTTCAGAAATGCGTCAAATACTTTCCTAAATTAACATGGGTTAGGTAGGCAGGGTGTAGTCCCCTTAATAACTGTGCACAAAGCGATCGTGACTTTAGATCTGTCGCAGATTGTTGGCCGCAGTTTTCTCGAATAAACTGCTCATCACGAGGCCGTGGTTAGCTTAGGACAAGAGTTTAAATTCAGGGCTACAAAACGCGTCGTCCGTCGCAGTTCAGAAATCTAGTCACTTAAAATCGACTGTCGACGGAGCATTTCGCATTTTCGACATACTTCGCGGAGGTCATTTCCAACATCGCTCCGCGTTACACATCAACAACACTTGTGAAGTGACCCGCCGTGTTTGTTGTTTAACCGAGCGGTAGCTGGCAACCGTTGCGGCAAAAGACAGAGGTCAACTATCAAGTAATTTTAATCGTACTTATAGTTTCCATATCCAATAGTTTTTGCGCCTACCGTTACATTTCTGACTAGCTGAGGCCGTTGTCTGTGCCCTGTAGTTGACAGCTATGACGTTATCTTTCAACATGATAACTCATTTTGTTCTCACAGCCGGCCGAAGTGGCCGTGCGGTTAAAGGCGCTGCAGTCTGGAGCCGCAAGACCGCTACGGTCGCAGGTTCGAATCCTGCCTCGGGCATGGATGTTTGTGATGTCCTTAGGTTAGTTAGGTTTAACTAGTTCTAAGTTCTAGGGGACTAATGACCTCAGCAGTTGAGTCCCATAGTGCTCAGAGCCATTTGAACCATTGTTCTCACAGACTCCGATACAGAGGGTGTTGCACAGTTGTCCTCGCCAGTTTGTCCTCCAGATCTCTCGCCCACTGAAAACATCTGGCCATGGGTTGCTGATAGACTGCCACGTCAGCACTTGCCACAAGCTACAACTAATCAGCTCTGGCACAGAGTTGAAGCGACTTGGATTGACATATCTGTACCGGCGATCGAAGCTCAGTGCGATGTTGATGCCACAGGTGTAGGCATGGAATAATAAATTTTGCGCTCTCTTTACTCTTAAATCACCTACAAATTGAATTATGCATTCCTATTATCCTCTATGTCAGGGGCGGGCAAACGTTGCACGCGGCTCATGAGCGCACAGCGCTGCACGTGTGCTGCTCGCGTGCAGGCGTCGACCGGGGCTGTGGCGACAGCCGGCAGGTTGCGGCAGTGTAGTGCGTTGATGCGAAGCGAGCACTATGTAGTGAACGTTGTATTTCAAGAAACGGAGAAGTGGAGATTTGCTATCTTTTAAAAAGTAATGGGAGAATCATTTTTTCTTTGTGCAAAAACGTGAAAATTCGAATATGTGGCAGCAACGGAAGTTTAGTATTGACGGCCATTATAATAAATTTCACAAGGACGAGTACAATTTATTGTCGGATTCTGAGCGGATGGGGAATTTGACTGAGCTTAAGAAGAGCGATCTGACGATACCAGATGAATCTGCCGTAGTTGGCCGGCCGGAGTGGCCGAGCGGTTCTAGGCACTACAGTCTGGAACCGCGCGACCGCTACGGTCGCAGGTTCGAATCCTGCCTCGGGCATGGATGTGTGTGATGTCCTTAGGTTAGTTAGGTTTAAGTAGTTCTAAGTTCTAGGGGACTGATGACCACAGCAGTTAAGTCCCATAGTGCTCAGAGCCATTTGAATTTGTCGTAGTTGCTGTTGTCACGAGAGATCTGCGACTTTCTCTCGTCATGTCTCTCATCTAACTGATTGAAAATTTTATGGAGCACTGTTTTCAAGTTTTCAGGACGACAACAATAATAGCCCAGCGGTATGCGCAAGTTATAAGACTGCGCTTAATATAGCGAGAGCTGGAAAACCATTTGCTGAATTAATAAGTCTCGGTTAAGAGCAAACATCAGTGATGAAAATTCACGTAACTGTTTGTGTTTGTCTGTATGTAGAAATTTTGTTCCAGATATTAAACGTATTGTAAACGCCACCTGTGATAATTAAATAAAACGTATCGTAGGTAATAGGTACTCTTTCAAACCATGATTTCCTTCAAGCACTCCTACTAACCTTATTCATTCACTCAATAAAGCAAGCTAGGAAACAAAACGCATTACAGAGGAAGGAGCGGACAGTAGGTATGGTGGGGAGGGGAGATAAGCGCGTGGCCAGCTTGCCCCTGTGTGCACGCGGAACACCTGTTAACTGCACGCGTGCAAGTGCACCGCACACGTGCAGGATTCCTGCCCGCCCCTGCTCTGTGTGGTCAACGGGCTTGCCGCAGTGGTAACGCTGGTTCCCGTCAGATCACCAAAGTTAAGCGCTGTCGGGCTGGGCTAGCACTTGGATGGGTGACCGTCCGGTCGGCCGAGCGCTGTTGGCAAGCGTGGTGCACTCAGCCCTTATGGGGCCAACTGAGGAGCTAATTGACTGAGAAGCAGAGGCACCGGTCACGAAAATTGACAACGGCAGGGAGAGCGGTGTGCTGACCACATGCCCCTCCATATCCACATATAGTGATGCCTAAGAGCTGCGGTTGACATGGCGGCCGGTCGGTACCATTGGGCCTTTAAGGCCTGTTCGGACGGTGTTTGTTTTTTACTATACACTATGTGCACAATACGAAAATTTCGTTAGTTGCTATTCCTGATGTGCAGTTTTAATGCCCCAAGTGTATTTATTTCTGGTTGTAAATTTTGCGTCACTGACTGTAAAAACACCTGAAGCACTAAACTATCAATCAGCACAAGACTGCAACATATTAGCGGAAGACGCTCACACAATCAGAATAACTCATTTTTTACGTAAACCACGAAATTTACAATCCCTTTACTGGATTTTTTCTTACAGATGGTAATAGAAAATTTAGAGCTCCAAAAATATTTTTTTTTCATTTTGCATTTAGAGAGCGTATGAAAGAACAAACATTCTTGGTTGCAAAACAAGCCTTCGGTGCAACCAAGACTCTTAGTTCTTTCAAATTGTTGCCATGGATTTCTACATCTACAGCACAAGCTTCAAAATGCTGCTCACTGCAAATTACAGGAGTATCTCTGTTTTCAACAACAGCGTAAATTTCGCCGTCAACTTCGTTTTTCAGATTGATTGGAGTTCATTCAGTAACTATACATTCTAACTCAAAGTCCTTACTCCTTGGTTGCTATATCGTGCATTAGAAAAAGTTTAGTGTATATCCTACAAAAAAATTACAACCACTTTCCGAAACCCATTAACTGACACCTTGTTAATATGCAGCACCTAGAAGTGAAGATAATCTTTCTTAAAAGTGGCATTTAGTGTTCAAAATGGTTCTGAGCACTATGGGACTAAACATCTGAGGTCATCAGTCCCCTAGAACTTAGAACTACTCAAACCTAACTAACCTAAGGACATCACACACATACGTGCCCGAGGCAGGATTCGAACCTGCGACGCAGCGGTCGCGCGGTTCCACACTGTAGCGCCTAGAACCGCTCGGCCACACTTGATGGCCGCATTTAGTGTCCACTGTCGCATTTGCAGTACGTATCTGTGACACTAGTGGCATCGTAAACGTTGGCTGGAAAGGCATTAAATCAGATATTAAGTCGCAAAAATCTCTTTTGCTTTAGACTGAAAAGTAGGCTCACTTTCAGATTTTAATAGAAGTTTATACTTAATGAGCACCTCCTTAGCCCATTTGTAATTTTGTCATCTGCGATGACATGTCTAAACAAACCATGCCTACTTTATTGATGAGGCACTATCAATTATCTAAATTTTATGAATTACAGATATTTAAAGATTTAGCCCTTAATTCTCAAGTAAACCTGACGAACCACTTACGACAGTCGGTCACCTATGGCATATTGCAGTCTGGTTACCTCGTATTTGTGTAATTGATGCATGGTTGTGTAGTTTCGCATCGTTCCGCTATACCCACGTGGAGTAAGGACTTTTGAGTTAGAATGTATAGTTCCTGAATGAACTCCAATCAATCTGAAAAGTGAAGTTGACGGCGAAATTTACACTATTGTTGAAAACATAGATACCACTTTAATTTGCAGTAAGCAGCAGTTTGAAGCTTGTGCTGTAGAAGTAGGAATCCATGGAAAGTCTATGGTAAGAGTAACAATATACCGAGCTCCAGCCGATGACTTCGAGTCAGTTATGAAACAAATGGGCGCTCTAATAAAGTTTTTAATTTGTAAATAGTGTGAGTAATAAGTGGATATTTCCGTTTAAAAACATTCTACAGCTATACTCCTCTGTTTCGTATAATCGAACTCTCCCTGAAACAATTACAACAACAGATATTGAAACCGACGTACTGCTGTTGATAACGTTTCTACTGATCGAGATTTCAAAGCCACTGTGTAAATACTTTTCGTTAAACCACAAGAGTAACGAATGTAAAAGAAATTCATAACTTCAAGGTGTATTTGCAAATACAAATTGGAAATTTATACACAACACACAAGGTGCCGATGAAAAATGTGATCTGTTCCGTAACATAGCCAACAGTTCACAATAAAAGAGTTTTAAAACAAGTTTAATAACTTTCAGTTCCATTTTTTTGCATATGTTGGTCAACATACGGAGATCAACAGCCCCTACTTTTAATCACAGCAGTTCGTTTTAGATAGCAGAACTTCACGACATAGTGGCGTTCGAAATAGACGTTAAAATATATTGATAAATCGCTTGTACATGGCGGGGACGAAGCGAGGGACCGATTGTAGGCCATATCGCCAGCAACTGATCACTCGTTTGTGAGAAACTAAGGTATTCAGTGTATTACCCCGCACCCAACATGCTCCGCGCGATTTTGTAAGTTCCACTGCCCGTATAAATACTATATTCTGTTGCGTTCTACTGACACTTCGTGGCGGCCATGTTGTAAACAGGCAAGAAACGAAGTACGAGTATCTTTGACCGGCACGCTCAGACAGTTGCAGTTCGATATCCATCACTGGCTGCGCGCTCGTTTGGTTGCCATAGCAACAAGTATGGGGTCGACCACCGCTGTGGAAGGCAGGAAGATAACCAACGCTAGCAGCATTATTTATGGCAGGTGTGTAAGCATGTTTCAGATCTATGCGTTCATGCGTGCAGACGATGTAGTCAGACTGTTCGTATTATTGTTTCATTTATGCTGGTTTCAGATCCCTTGCTTCCTAGTTTTTGACCTGTCATGCGGTATTTTAGCAAAATTTCGGATCTTGAAACAATATTGATCGCATCTGATAACATCGTACTAAAAGGAAAACTATTATTAAATTACAGAACAGGGAAAATTTCTCCTCTGTTTCGTTTAAGTTTGGTTTATATCGGAGCGAATGGAAGAGAACACAATCAAATTAGCATTAGCTGTCAATTCGCCAGCGTTCTGTACTATTCGGTTGCATCTGCGAACATGCGTTTACACAGTAGAGTACGAGCATAGCCCATGAAAGTTGCGTTATTGTTTTTCGCGCTAATAATCGAAACACAGGATACAACACTATACGCTCAGTGACACGATGCAAAACTTTCAAATTCAGATTGTTTTGCATGGCGACGCCAATGGTTTTGATTAAGAAAGCAAGCCCTTGTAGGAAAAGAAAAATTTAGGTGTCTGAATTTCTACGAAAGCGTGAAATGCTTGGAGAAGTGCACGTAACAATGAATTGCCTCATCTTTTCTTAGCACTATCCCAAACCTCTGCAGTGTGTCCATTATGACTTTTCATTGGCTTCTCATTACAACTGAAGAGAAAATTTCAAAGCAGAAAATAACTGACGACCAACATAACCTGAAGAAATTTACACTCTGGTTATTACGAACTTGATACTGATAGTTTTGCATTTCAGTTGCTGCTATATATCAGATAGTTTCTGATGTGCGCAGTGACATATGAAAAGCACTTCAAGGAGTTTGTAAGTACGTATAAGGAATATAATGTCAATAAAACATGATTATTGAAATGTGAAATATAGTAGGTCTACATACGACCTCTCACATAGGCTACCAGATAAGATCTTCGCCATGGTTTGTTAGACGGCAGATAACGTGATCCCGGGTAAACCATTACTATTATTGTTCGAAATTGATCATCTCAGGACCACGTGAAACAACTGATTTATGACATCATTTTATTTTCCTTTTATGGCTTCGCAGTATCTCTTCATTCTTGCTCTTTTTTGCCATAAAAAAATCTGTAACGTAATAGTGATACAACAGTTCTGTAATTACAGCTAGCATAAACGTAAGCAAGAGTGATCAGGACTTTCGTATATATTGAATTTTAATTTCACGTTTCTTTTCCTTCGTCATTTGCGCTATGGACCTCTCGGGTCCCTGATGCACCTGTTAGTCTATCTTCTAGTATGAGCAACATTACATTCTCATCACACCTCTCCATCGCTCTCGCAACTGATTTCAACACGAGAAGTGGACAAGATGGCATACGACAACTTTCTGTACTGCCAGCGCCGAAGTGGAGAGGAAGCAAAACATGAGACAGTATTATAAGAATGAATTCGGGTCTCTTCTAACGTAATACCGTGCTTCACTGCTTAGGGCCGTGCCGCAGTGGCAACACCGGTTCCTGTCAAGTCATCGAAGTTAAGCGCTGTCGGGCTGGGCTAGCACTTGGATGGGTGATCATCCGGTCTGCCGAGCGCTGTTGGTAAGTGGGGTGCACTCAGCCCTTGTGAGGCAAACTGAGGAGCTACTTGATTGAGAAGTAGCGGTTCCGGTCTCGTAAGCTGACATAGGGCCGGGAAAGCGGTGTGCTGACCACATGACGCTCCATATCCGCATCCAGTGACGCCTGTGGGCTGAGGAGGACACGGCGGCCAGTCATTACCGTTGGGCCTTCATGGCGTGTTCGGGCGGAATTTAGTTTTTTACCATGCTTCATTCATCGCCTTTTTATGTAGGCAAAGCAATATCGCCATAAATGGCAGATACAGCAATAGAAATACTCTCTCCCCATGTTCGATTCCGCATATATTCAGTAATCTTCCACTGTAGATTTATAAACTTGTATATTTGTATGGCCGGACGCTACACTTGCCGTCACTTCCTCGTTTACTCTAAGATGGGAGTAAAAGACTTCTACACGAACTGACAGTTTTGCGTTTAGCATACTCATGTTTTAATAATTCGTAGGTTGTGCATTTAAATCTGAGAATATAAACCTGTCATAATATGTCAAGAAACCGCGCACGTGCTCATTGATGTACCAGACCTACAGTGGTTTATCCAGGGCGCGTATTGGATAAGGGTTCGGTTCAATTCTCTGCCTCGCACTTACGCATTGCCACGTTACATTGTAAAGCCTATTGTGTTAGTCCGGTGCTTTAGATCTGTTTACATTGTTATATTCTTTCTTTCTTTTGTTTTGCTTGTGCCGGTTTTCCCGCGGATTCGCAGGGTCGGCATGGTTAATCGGATGTGGCAATGTTAGTTGAAGGGGTGGCCGGATGCCCTTCTGCCGCCACCCCATACCCCTGGGAAGGAATTAGTGTACCCCAACTGTGTGCGACTAGTGTAATCCATGGAATAGTGCGAAAGTGTTCAGATGTCTGCGAGCCGTGTGAGGCGGGACGTGAGGACCAGCCCGGTATTCACCTAGCGGGATGTGGAAAACCGCCTAAAAACCATATCCAGTCCCCGTCATTAATCCGCCGGGCGGATTCGATCCGGAGCCGGCACGCCTACCCGAGTCCAGGAAGCAGCGCGTTAGCGCGCGGCTAACCTGGCGGCTCCGTTGACATTATGTCTAAAACCTCAATAAAACGAATGTTAATCGCTGTTTCCATCGTGTCAGATGCAGTAGTTTTATTTATTTACTAACTCAGAAAGCCGGCGTTGCCCCTGTATTTGTTTATGGGTTTGCCCGGAACTTCGTACGCGTGGAATTTATATTTAACTTATAAGGCTTCTTTGTATACAACGTTTGAAATAGTTTAATTGGGGACATGAGTGCAGGGCTTATTTACTTAACTAATATGGGAGGGAGCCACATAGAGCTGGCTGTGCGAAAAGCAACCGACACTTAAGGTTCAACCCCGCATCACGCAGCGCCTGGTCTTGGGCTTCGTTTATAGCCGTGGCATAACAGCTGCCCGGAAATTGTACAAGCTGAAAGCGAAATGGTTAATTGTTAGGAATAAACAGGATTCTGGGCATAAAAACTCATTCGACCGCGCCACTTCCCGTCAAAATTTCCGCATATGTGATGTTACATTGGAGAGAAGTAAATTTAAGCTTCTGCGAGTGAAGGGTTCTGAGAATCGCGTTACTTATGACCCTCTGGATCAGATTTTTTGCGCCTCGGTTTTGGAAGGAATTTCCAAGGAGTGAATTGAAGTCTGTTGTTCTCGAGCTGCAACAAACCTCGTCTCATGATTTTCATTGAATTCTCGAGATTGTATATTCATTTTTTGACATCTTTTAGCTAATCTGTTTCATTCAGAGAGACTCGACCATTTTCTAGGCATTTTTGTTCCTACAGAACCAAAATCAAAATGTAACGAATAGGCAGCCAAATCACAAAGCAAACTTAGTAAATTCATTTTTTCTAGGAAAGAATATAAATAATACAAATCCAAAGAAACAAAGCATTGTCGTTCAGCTTTTGATACACAAAGCGAAAAACAGTAAATCCGTAAATCATTTCCAACTAAATTCCCTGTTAGTCTCTATTGCTAATTATAAGACTGCAACACGTAATTCTGTCATAAAAAAAAGAAAGAAACGGAGTCATCTGTTGGTTCTATGGTGTAGTAAGCCATGATGATTAAACAGAACTACTAAGCTGAGTAGACGATTTTAGATGAATCTTTAAATTACGATATCCTTTTTCTGTGTTCAGATTTTGATGAAATAATTCCGCAAAACTGCCCCAAACTACACTCAAGTTACCTATGAAAACCCCATGAAAATATAGGGTGTATCAATAAGAGTCATCCGATTTGGCACGTCTGTATTTCTGAAACTAATGAACATATACAGTGAATTTTGTTTTTTCATGAACGGGAAACTCAAAATTTTTTTCATACCTTTTCATAGGTGTTCAATATGCCCCCCTTGAGATGCGGACACCTTATGAAACAGTGGGGGATGCGTTCAACATCTGTGTCAGACACTCGGGGACGGCCCGGCGATTTGCCTTTACACAACTAACCTGTTTCTCGGAATTGTTCATGCCATCGTCTAATGCTCTGTTCTGTAGGAGGATCCACACCATACCCAGTACGAAAGTCACGCTGAACAGTTATCACTGACGCGCATTGCGCAAAACATGGAACACAAAACGCTTTCTGTTGTCTCGACACCATTTTTACTAGAACTGAAGTGGGCTCACACTGCTGCTACCTAGCGGGAACCAAGTAAAACTCGAGAGTTTTTCTTTCCATCAGTATGTTGTTCACGCACATATATCAGACAACATAATAGTTACGATTTTTTAAAATCCGATGATTTTTTTTATACACCCTGTACTTCTAGTAGTTTTGGTGATTGGCGTGTTCCAACAGACAAACAGACAGAGACGATAACACTTTAAATTCCAATATCTTTTTTTCCGTGATCCGATTTTGATGAAATTAAACTTGCACGTTGCCTCAAGCTGCGTTTGAGTTACCTATGAAAACCCCATGAAAATTCGTCTTAGTAGTTTTGGGGATTAGCGTATTCCGTCACGATGGTTCTACAGTTTTTTTATTAGTATATAGGGTATTTGTTTTAACTTGAGACAACTAAATATCCAGAAAACGAGGCACAGTACAACAAAAAAAAAGATGTGTTCTAGGTGAAAAGTTAATATTAGTGACGGGGACATCATGTCTGTGTTACAACTGGCCGTCTTCTAGCCACCCCTCCTCCGTGGGCTTAGTCAGCTTTGTAGTTTCAAATGGGAACTTCCCACTTTTATTGCGTATTCGCATTATACACCAATATACACGTACGGTTTACTCAAACCTCTGTTTGCTATACGTAGCAGATGGCGCAGTAATAGAAAAATATCAAGTGTGCTTGTTTTTGCAATTAAGAACCGACACTTTTGATTCTACATTTCATTTACTATGTAAATGTAAACTTTTGTATTCTGACGGTTGATACTGATGTTGAAACTTCACTGCGTTGCGAATGTGATTGTACAGTACACGCAATATGGCTAGACGTTGGCATTTCTGACAAGTAAGCTACTTGTATGGTAACGTAGTTTTCAGTTCCCTGCGCGGGGTTGTGGTGAGTTCCCAAACCATAAAAATGTTTTATTTAGGTGGCTTCCCTGTCCCTCCCTCCCCCCCCCCCCCCAAAGGGTGACTGATTTCTGTGTGTGTTTCCATCCAACCGCCGTGACTGCGCGGCTTCTGGCGGAATACGAACTATATAGCCCATGTAATGAGGTAAAACGCCCATGACGTTATAGCGACAGGCGCACTTGGCATGGATACTCACTGAAATCAAGCACCCCATTGGAGAGACAATGGGACTCACCGGAATGAAGAATGCCAGTGGTGAGAGGCAAGGGGACTCACCGAAACCAAACATTCCAATGGGAACGGAAAACTATAAAATCATGTCGTTGTTTCTGGATTACGCTAAACGTAGTTTCTAACTAAACACTAAAACGGCTGACCATATTGTATTGTACAGTCAAATCTGAAACACCAAAGTAAATTTCGAACATAAATATCAACCGTTACAGCGCAAGGGTTTACATTTTTCATCGTAAATTATATGTAGCATCAAATGCGTCGCTTCTTAATACCAAAAACAGGCACTCTTGATATTTTATCGATTACAGCGCCATCTATCACTACTGGAAAAGAATGATTTGAGTAAACCCTACGTATTTTTTTGGCATAGAATGCGAATACGCAATAAGAATGAGGGGTTCCCAGTTGAAAATACGAAGTTGATCCCGCCCACTTAGAGGGGTGCTTAGTAGGTGGAAAGTTGTAGCACAGACAGGTGCTCCGTTTACTAGTATTAACCTTTCACCTAGAACAGTTTTTTTTTTCTTCGTGCAGTATGTCGTTTTCGAGATATTTAGTTGTCTCGATTTAAAACGTACACTCTATAGATACACAGGGTGTTACAAAAAGGTACGGCCAAACTTTCAGGAAACGTTCCTCACACACAAAGAAAGAAAATATGTTATGTGGACATGTGTCCGGAAACGCTTACTTTCCATGTTAGAGCTCATTTTATTACTTCTCTTCAAATCACATTAATCATGGAATGGAAACACACAGCAACAGAACGTACCAGCGTGACTTCAAACACTTTGTTACAGGAAATGTTCAAAATGCCCTCCGTTAGCGAGGATACATGCATCCACCCTCCGTCGCATGGAATCCCTGATGCGCTGATGCAGCCCTGGAGAATGGCGTATTGTATCACAGCCGTCCACAATACGAGCACGAAGAGTCCCTACATTTGGTACTGGGGTTGCGTAGACAAGAGCTTTCAAATGCCCCCATAAATGAAAGTCAAGAGGGTTGAGGTCAGGAGAGCGTGGAGGCCATGGAATTGGTCCGCCTCTACCAATCCATCGGTCACCGGATCTGTTGTTGAGAAGCGTACGAACACTTCGACTGAAATGATGCTAGTACTGTAGAGCAGGGCTTAACAACTGGCCGGTTTTGAGCGCGAGTACTCGCCTCTGCTCAGGCCCGTGCTCGCGAGCAGGTGCAAGGTCGCGGAGTAGGGAGGGAGGGGAAATGCGCGCGCACGTTTGAACAGGGCCGCAGTGTGCCTATTGAATTCGCGCCGACTGTGTAACGTTTAAAGTACTACGATCAGCTCTAACAGTCACTTCGCTGGTTAAGAATCATGTCAAGTCGCCGTTGTGTAACCCCAACCATGCTTTCGCAGTTGGACCCCCACTGGGAGGAATTGTATATGTTTACAGAAAAAGATGATGTTGCAAAATGTTTAGCATGTCACAAAACGCTGAATTCTTTTAGGAAATTTAATTTGCAGCGACATTATATGTCGTACCACGCGAAAGACTACGGAAGAGGAAAATGTGATGGACCAGATCGTGCACGGGAAGTTATTAAACTTAAAAGGAAGTTATCCGAAGAAGATCTGGACGACGAAGAAAAATCAACTGAGGCAGCTCTCAGAGTGAGCTACAAAATTGCTTTGCTTTTAGCAAAATCCCTGCGCCCATTCACTGATGGCGATTTAATAAAAGAATGTTTGGTAGTTGCAGCGGAACATTTGTGTCCATCTCAAGTTGAACAGTTTCGGATTGTGCCATTATCTAACATGACCATTATGCGTCGCATACAGGACATGGCAGACGACGTCCAGAGCCATCTTGCAAATATCTGTAAAGATTTTATGGCGTATTCTCTAGCTCTGGACGAAAGTGTTGATATCACTGGAACAGCGCAGCTTGCCATATTTATTAGAGGTGTTAATAGAGATCTTCAGGTGAGGGAGGAGCTCCTCGGTGTAGTAGCCATGAAGAACACTACAACCGGAGGTGATATTTTAAGTAGTGTTGAAGAAAGTGTTGAAAATATAGGATTGTCGTGGAATTCTTTAGTTTCAGTGTCTACAGACGGTGCACCAGCGATGACAGGAAACAAATCAGGTTTCGTTGCGCTGTTGAAGGAGAAAATGCAAAAACTGACCGTGCCGAATAAAATAAGGGGCGTTCAGTGTGTGATCCACCAGGAAAACTTATGTGCAAAGAGTATCACTCTAAAAAATGTGATGAGTGTTGTTGTTCGTACAACCAATTATATAAGGAAGCATGGGCTACAACACAGGCAATTTAAAAGCTTTCTTGAGGATGTAGAAAGCCAGTATGGTAGCCTGCCTTATTACAGCGAGGTCCGCTAGCTTAGTCGTGGCGAATTATTAAATCGATTTTTTTCCCTAATAGATGAGATAAATATGTTCATGGAAATAAATAACATGTGTGTTCCTGAATTGAAAGAGCCTTCATGGAACTGTGATCTCGCGTCCTTAGCAGATTTAACTAGCCATATGAATGCTTTGAACATTTCACTACAAGGTAAGGATCTGCTAATTACTCATTTCATAGATCGAATACGAGCTTTTAAAATGAAATTTACACTTTGGGTGAGTCAGCTGGAAACAGGAAATCTAGCTCATTTTTCCTAAATTATCATCCATGCAAGACGTTCACAAAGACTGTGAACGTTATTCACATAGTTTAGTTGCCTATAAGGAAGAATTTGATCAACGCTTTCAAGATCTGACAGCACTAGACAGTGATTTTGATCTGTTCTCCTCTCCATATTCAGCGAATATTGAAGAGATTCGTCCTGAGCTGCAACTAGAAATTATTGACCTGCAGTGTGACAGAGAATACAGAGACAAATTTCAGAACAAGAAAAACATTTTGGAATTCTACAGACACTTCCCTCAGGATAGATTTCCTCGTTTGCATAAACTGGCGGCTACAATAATATCAATGTTCGGTTCCACGTATGTTTGTGAACAACTGTTCTCTGCAATGAAATGTAACAAGACGCGCCTGAGAAACGCATTGTCTGATCGAAATTTAAAGTGCTCGCTGCGCCTACAATGCGCAAGAACATTACTTCGAACAGAGACGCAATTGTAAAGGGCAAAAAGTACAAGCTAACCGAGAATCCCACACTTCAGTGACACCTTTTATTGTGTAACAGTTCACAAATTAATACGAATGTAGATGCATACACTAAGTAAAATTATGTGGCACGTGTACATTCTCCTTTATTTGTTTCATTTGTCGCAGTAATAATTCGTGAGTGATATCCCTGCGGGTGGCCGCGGATTTACATTGACTGGCGGCAGCCGTTGTGTGCCCCACGTGACTCTCCCCACTCTCCGCTCTAGTCCGGTAGTGGGGGTAGCGTGCTCGCGCTGCTCCGTGCTCGCGCCTTGCTGCTCACATCTTGCTCCGCGAGCACGTATGTTGTGAAGCCCTGCTGTAGAGCAATGAGTCGCATGTCAACACAAGCACCGAAGTCAACATTACCTTCCTTCAATTGGGCCAACTGGCGGTGGGTGAATCGAGGAAGTACAGTAAATACTGACGAAACTAAAATGAGCTCTAACATGGAAATTAAGCGTTTCCGGACACATGTCCACATAACATCTTTTCTTTATTTGTGTGTGAGGAATGTTTCGTGAAAGTTTGGCCGTACCTTTTTGTAACACGCTGTGTAGATTGTTTGAGTTTTGGGTCAAATGGCTCTGAGCACTATGGGACTTAACATCTATGGTCATCAGTCCCCTAGAACTTAGAGCTACTTAAACCTAACTAACCTAAGGACATCACACAACACCCAGTCATCACGAGGCAGAGAAAATCCCTGACCCCGCCGGGAATCGAACCCGGGCGCGGGAAGCGAGAACGCTATCGCACGACCTCGAGATGTGGACTTGAGTTTTGGGCACAGGGATATGTAATTTCTTTATTTAATTGTAGTGAAACAGATGATACCCATTACACATTATATTAAGTCAGAAGTATTTGTGAAAATACGACTGTGGCTGATGTTGGTGGTGCAATACCAGTAACGACAAGTGTGAGTCATGGGTACGTTTTATCTGCCACTTTATTCTGTGTTTATATTGACGATGCTACACGCAGACGGGTTTTTATAGTGAACATTTTGTTGTAGCAGCTCTCTGCAGTAGTCTGTCCTGTGCAAGCCCCTACATCTATGCATGACTACTGCAATCTACATCCACCGTAACCTCTTATGTATTCATGACGTGCTCTCCCTCTACGGTTGTGACTAATGTTGATGCAAGACTCCTTTATGTCTCAAGATGTATTCTGTCAACCGATTCTTTCTTTTCGACAACCTCCGGCCCGGGTTTCTTTTTCCGCAGTTGCATTCAGTAACTCTTCATTAGTAATTCTACCTACCCTTTTAATTTTCACCATTCATGTTAGTAATATGAAGAAGGAGAGGGGGATAAATAACCACAGCATAACCATCCATGTACCCAAATTTGGCTTCAAGGAATATTGACAACACATGTGTATAACAGAGGAAGTGATGACTAACGTTCTTTAAACACTGTAAAACTTTAGCTAGAAGTATATATTTTCACATAATCAAGAGAAGTGATTGCTAAATAGAATACGTACTTGTATATGTACAAACTTTTAAAAACATTAAATGGAATGTAGACCTCGGTTTACAGATGACTTATCTAATGTATCAATAAATGATGGTTATTTACATAGTTGAAACAGCTTTGTCAACATGTGGACGAGCCCTTACACTACCTTACTACAGTCCCGATCTCTCACCGATGCCGGTCGCGGTGGTCTCGCGGTTCTAGGCGCGCAGTCCGGAACCGCGCGACTGCTACGGTCGCAGGTTCGAATCCTGCCTCGGGCATGGATGTGTGTGATGTCCTTAGGTTAGTTAGGTTTAAGTAGTTCTAAGTTCTAGGGGACTGATGACCGCAGCTGTTAAGTCCCATAGTGCTCAGAGCCATTTGAACCATTTTTTTCTCTCACCGAACGATTACCACATTTTTGGAACCCTGAAGAAAGACATTCGCGGCTATCGATTTGCTTCAGACGAAGACGTACACGGCTAGGTACAACCACAGCTCCACAGGTAACCGCAAACATTTTTCCATGAGGGCACTGCCTGTCTTCTCCCGCAGTGGGATGAATGTCTTAACATTTATGGCGATTACTTTCGAAATAATAAACAGTTTACTACTTTTCTGAATCTGTCTCGCTTTTATTTGACTGCCACTTATAAATTTCTGTAGTTACTTGGAGACGAAGAGGCCTGCGCAAAAGTGACTAGCCGGAGAACTGCATCAAACCAACCTTCGAACTGAAGACAACAACAACAACAACAACAACCATAAATTAATTTTCTCTACAATTGTGTTCAGTACCTCCTCATCAATTATCCGATCTCCTCGTCTGATTTCCGTCATTCCTCTACAGTGACACATTTCAGAAGCCTGCATTATCTTCTCATATAATCTGTTTATTGTCTATGTTTCTCTTACATAGAAGACTACATTCCAGACAAACATGTTCAGAAAAGGCTATAGCTGTCTTGAGAAATAACTTATTAATATTTAAATATATATTCGAGGTTAACAAATATACCGTCTCTGCATCGGCCATAGTCACTTATTTCGCTGCCCAAGCAGCAAAACTGATCCACTAATTTTACTGTCTCATAACTTAATTTGTTTGCTCTAGTGTTGCCAGACTTAATTCGTCTACATTCCATCACCCTCGTATTACTTCTGTAGATGTTCATGTTGTAACCTGTTTTCGAGACACTATCCATTCCATGCATCTATTCTTCCATGTATTACAATATCGTCGGCAAACCTTGGTTTTTTTCGAATATATCTTCACCCTGAACTTTAATTCCTTTAATTTCATTTAATGTACCGATTTCAGTGCAGATTTTTTATTTATTTGAAGGCTAGTTTAACCAGAATTGTCGGGACATACGTTTGATGAAAGTTTGTTCAGCCGTTTATAGGTAATCTGCTATGTAAAATAAGTCATAAGAGTCGAGGGGTATGAAAGGGAAGCGGTGGTTGGGAAGGGAGTAAGACAGGGTTGTAGCCTATCCCCGATGTTATTCAATCTGTATATTGAGCAAGCACTAAAGGAAACAAAAGAAAAATTCGGAATAGGAATTAAAATCCACGGATAAGAAATAAAAACTTTGAGGTTTGCCGATAACACTGTGATTGTGTCAGAGACAGCAAAGGACTTGGAAGAGCAGTTGAATGGAATGGACAGTGTCTTGAAAGAAGGATATAAGATGAACATCAACAAAAGCAAAACGAGGATAATGGAATGTAGTCGAATTAAATGAGGTGATTCTGAGGAAATTAGATTAGGAAATGAGACACTTAAAGTAGTAGATGAGTTTTGCTATTTGGGGAGCAAAATAACTGATGATGGTCGAAGTAGAGAGGATATAAAATGTAGACTGGCAATGGCAAGGAAAGCGTTTCTGAAAAAGAGAAATTTGTTAACATCTAATAGATTCAAGTATCAGGAAGTCTTTTCTGAAAGTGTTTGTATGGAGTGTAGCCACGTATGGAAGTGAAACATGGACAATAAATAGTTTAGATAAGAAGAGAATACAAGCTTTAGAAATCTGGTGCTACAGAAGAATGCCGATGATTAGCTAGGCAGATCATGTAACTTCATAAGGAGGTACTGAATAGAATTGGGGAGAAGAGGAATTTTTGGCACAACTTGACTAGAAGAAGGGATCGGTTGGTAGGACATGTTCTGAGGCATCAAGGGATCACCAATTTAGTACTGGAGGGAAGCGTGGAGGCTAAAATTCGTAGAGGGAGACCAAGAAATGAATACACTAAACAGATTCAGAAGGATTTAGGGTGCAGTAGGTACTTGGAGATGAAGAGGCTTGCACAGGATAGAGTAGCATGGAGAGCTGCATCAAACCAGTCTCAGGACTGAAGACCACAACAACAAAGTGAAGAGATTGCTAGCAGCAACACGCTGCCTGATCAATATGTGGTACATAATTTGATGTCATACTAAAATATAGATTCCAAAGATATCTATAAAGAAGTCCACTAGAACATGTGTTTATCTTTTATGGTTTACCCACAATTACCATTTTTGTGATGTCTTTCAGATTCGCTATGCCACGGAAATCAAAAGACCGAAATGGTGATTTTTGGTGAATCGCAAAATATAAGCAAATATTGTGGTGGATTTCTGTGTAGATGTTTTTGAGATTTGGAGTTTCGAACTTCCCATTTTGACGTAGCTCTTTTGACCTGCACAACAGACCTAGCAAAGAGTCCATTGTCAAGAAACTCTTTTATGCCTTGATTCAGTAATATCGACGATTATCACCTCTGTCTACAGATTTAATTTTTTAAAAGTAGATTACGTTTTTCTTCAGGGTTCAAGCTGTCTCCACACCAAACTTCGTCAAATTTCCGATAAAAGCGTCAAACAGGATTCAAGGTACTATTTGCCAACAAGTGGACTTTGGCGAAATGTCAAGGCACATAGAACAATAAATGTAGTGACTGTATCAAGCCTGATGATGAAGGAAAATGGAAACGTGTAGCTTCAAATAAAGCTGTTTACATTAAGTGGTGTCAGTACTGTTTCTTAGTAACTAGGAAAAGAATCCAGAGAGATCTAATATTTACCGAAAATATCTGAATGTGTGAACCTGAATGCAGCCCTAGAAATTTAGAACTTTTTCACAAAGTAAAAGATTTAACCTCATTGCATAGCGAGTGCAACCTACACAATAACTCATTTATCTGCTACGCAATCACGAAACGACTGACGACGTCAGGTTTTATTGCACTTTATCGCAAATTCTGCCAAAAAAAAGAAGGAATGAAATGAAGGGATATAACACAACAAGTCACAAGTACGCTACGTTAATTCCAGGCTTTCTGCATTTTTTAAACTCACAATTACATGCTGCACGTAAATAAAAATTGTTGTTACGCCGTTATCCACTCACTCATTCTCTGTCTCGGACTGTTTAGGGTGGCGAAGGGGGAGGGGGAGCACGTCCGTCCGTTAAACCCCCTCCCCCTCCCCCCCCCCCAATCCACCGTGGATTGCCCTTGGACGGGGTTACTGTTGACAGTGAGGCTTACCATTCTGCTGGTTGGACGAGTGAACGCCGCTCAGTGAGTTACTGCCCCTGGAAACCTCTGGCACCTCGCCGTTTTCATTGCACACTGTCTCCAGCACAAGACGCCACGGTCCGAACAGACGCACGCACTCTCCAATACTATCTAGACTTGGCAGTAATCGCCAAATGCGCCGGGGAATCACCGAACTGCCTCTCAGCCATCACCGACGTGTCGGCATTTGCGACACAACGAAAAGGCAATTCCGCGTTATCGATAACGGGGAGGTTATCTCTATATCGGAATGCAGCTGATACGGCACGAAGCATCTAAGTTTATAGCTAATGATAGAGGAGCCTACTGTCCGATCAGAGTTTGAGACACCTGTAAGGAGATGGAATGTGTTGACACTTCTACGGAGCCACGGACACTTCAGGTAGTGGATATACAGGGTGTTTCAAAAATGACCGGTATATTTGAAACGGCAATAAAAACTAAACGAGCAGCGATAGAAATACACCGTTTGTTGCAATATGCTTGGGACAACAGTACATTTTCAGGCAGACAAACTTTCGAAATTACAGTAGTTACAATTTTCAACAACAGATGGCGCTGCGGTCTGGGAAACTCTATAGTACGATATTTTCCACATATCTACCATGCGTAGCAATAACATGGCGTAGTCTCTGAACGAAATTACCCGAAACCTTTGACAACGTGTCTGGCGGAATGGCTTCACATGCAGATGAGATGTACTGCTTCAGCTGTTCAATTGTTTCTGGATTCTGGCGGTACACCTGGTCTTTCAAGTGTCCCCACAGAAAGTAGTCACAGGGGTTCATGTCTGGCGAATAGGGAGGCCAATCCACGCCGCCTCCTGTATGTTTCGGATAGCCCAAAGCAATCACACGATCATCGAAATATTCATTCAGGAAATTAAAGACGTCGGCCGTGCGATGTGGCCGGGCACCATCTTGCATAAACCACGAGGTGTTCGCAGTGTCGTCTAAGGCAGTTTGTACCGTCACAAATTCGCGAAGAATGTCCAGATAGCGTGATGCAGTAATCGTTTCGGATCTGAAAAATGGGCCAATGATTCCTTTGGAAGAAATGGCGGCCCAGACCAGTACTTTTTGAGGATGCAGGGACGATGGGACTGCAACATGGGGCTTTTCGGTTCCCCATATGCGCCAGTTCTATTTATTGACGAAGCTGTCCAGGTAAAAATAAGCTTCGTCAGTAAACCAAATGCTGCCCACATGCATATCGCCGTCATCAATCCTGAGCACTATATCGTTAGCGAATGTCTCTCGTGCAGCAATGGTAGCGGCGCTGAGGGGTTGCCGCGTTTGAATTTTGTACGGATAGAGGTGTAAACTCTGGCACACGAGACGATACGTGGACGTTGGCGTCATTTGGACCGCAGCTGCAACACGGCGAACGGAAACCCGAGGCCGCTGTCGAATCACCTGCTGTACTAGCTGCGCGTTGCCCTCTGCGGTTGCCGTACGCGGTCGCCCTACCTTTCCAGCACGTTCATCCGTCACGTTCCCAGTCCGTTGAAATTTTTCAAACAGATCCTTTATTGTATCGCTTTTCGGTCCTTTGGTTACATTAAACCTCCGTTGCAAACTTCGTCTTGTTGCAACAACACTGTGTTCTAGGCGGTGGAATTCCAACACCAGAAAAATCCTCTGTTCTAAGGAATAAACCATGTTGTCTACAGCACACTTGCACGTTGTGAACAGCACACGCTTACAGCAGAAAGACGACGTACAGAATGGCGCACCCACAGACTATGTTGTCTTCTATATCTTTCACATCACTTGCAGCGCCATCTGTTGTTGAAAATTGTAACTACTGTAATTTCGAAAGTTTGTCCGCCTGAAAATATACTGTTGTCCCAAGCATATTGCAACAAACGGTGTATTTCTATCGCTGCTCGTTTAGTTTTTATTGCCGTTTCAAATATACCGGTCATTTTTGAAACACCCTGTAGGAAGAAGGCGTTCCAGACGTAGGATTCACTGACCTGCCCGTCGCTACCTGCGACGTACTGCTGGGAAAGACACATCTGCACCAAGAACTCGGACCGCACACGAGTTCATCGACAGACGTTTGTGGTGCGTGGCTTTTCGTAAAGTCCGGTACTGATCTCTGACCGGCAAGTAGTTTTCCGTATTCTAATTTTTGCGAAGACGGAGTTCACAGAAACTACTAAAGAGAAGCCTTTATTGATTTACAATGGGCATCAGTATTTATGGCTCCGTAGCAACAAAAAAGGTGTCACTTACTTGCGTTGTGTAAACGTTATATGGTTCAAATCGCTCAGGGCAAAGATCTGTGGTCATCAGTCCCCCAGAACTTAGAACTACTTAAGGGGCTCCGGAACGCCCTATACTTGCAATGTTAAAATAACGCTTATAAATTACATCCTTCCTCACAAAGCATTTGAGGTAGGAAGTTGAACTTTTTACAGATTATTTATTGGAATATGGGCTACAACTTAACACAGGGATTTTACAAAATTTTAGTTCAGTTATTAAAGATGATTTTTTTCAATTGTAATGAAAATTCACAACATTTTTTTGCAATTTTTTATTTATATATTCAAAAATATATAGTTTTTTGGAAAAAGGCTGTGTTAAATTATGCAGAAGGTACTGTGTAACATTTACTGAAAGTTTGAAACAAATATGTTTGGAAGATCCTTAGAAAACATGTAATTAGTATGAGAAAATAAAAGTTTTGGGAATCGAGCGACAAAGATTGGATTAACTTTTTAGTGCATTCCAGGTCCATAGGATGCATTATCTTCATCCTCTGCAAACTCCTCCTCCAGCTTCCTCTTGTTCCTCCTCCTGTTTACTCTTGCTTGTATTTCTAGGCTCTTTACAGCCCTGTCTGCAGCCCGAAGGCGTTCCTTGTCTAAAGCAAGCATCGCTCGTACCATGTTAGAACCTATCTTCATTCCCATATTTCTAAATACATTGCACCTTACAATGTTGCCATCATTGAAAGTCGCAACAGCATCATACACACCAAAGTGAAGTGTTTCTATTCCAACAAATACAGTCTTGGGGATTCTCGACCATATAACACTATTTACACTTTCATTGGGGTTTCGAGTTTTTCCGTGAATACACTTTTTCAACAGTTCAGGTGCTGCTAAGTCTCTGAAAATAGGTTTTATCACCTCCATTATTGCATGTGGCAGACTATGCTTATGAGTGTACACTTCACCAGTTAGCAATCCTTTGTTATATTTACACCAACTGTCTTCTTCTTTGGGACACAAGCTATGTTGGGGATTTCCATCGTCTTTATTGTTTACAGTAATAACACATACCTTTGGCTTTCCAACATTTCTCCTTTTCTTAAAAGCCTTCAGAGGATTTCTAATAACTTTACTTTTACTCGTTATTATACTTCAACAAAACAGAGACTCAAGAAACAGAATTAATTACGAATATTTTCGAGATAACGATAGAGTAAATAAACATGAAACAATCGACAATCACACCAGCGATATATATTGAACCATCACAGGTTAGCCACAACACATACTTTATCTCACATCACTAAAATGTACCTGATGAACACGGACGTTAATAATAACACCATTTGACAGCAGTTTAACAGCGCCACAGTGGGTCACGCCCATGTAGAACACATTTCAAAAAAAATATTTAAAAATAGTTGTAGTCTTCGGAATTGAATAAATTATATATCTATTAAAAGGTAATAGTCTGCAGATTCAGAAAACGCAAAAAAGTAAAAATTGAACTTTTCATAAAGTTGATTTTGAGCCTTTCCGGAGCCCCTTAAACCTAACTAACCTAAGGACATCACACACATCCATATCCCAGGCAGGGTTCGAACATGCGACCGTAGCAGTCGCGCGGTTCCGGACTGAAGCGCCTAGAACCGCTCGGCCACCGCTGCCGGCGTAAACGTTATAAAGAGTACACAAAACAAGACTATCTACTGAAAATAACACAGTTTCCGATAAAAGTAGCCATTTTTCTATTACCGATGAAGCAGAAAATGAAATACGAAAACATTTCGTATGCGCAAAAAAGCGTGCAAAATAAACAGATACAACAATTCCATCAATTTAAGTTGAAGAAGTGTGGCTGCCCTTCGATCGATTCTCCGACTTACAAGTGACACCGTAACCATCACACAGAAGTGCGAAGCAGTAGCTGCACCGCATTAGGAGAAAATGCACTCCAAGTCAAAGGCGTACATGTCCCAAGCGTCTTGCTTCGTTCGTTGCACGCTCTGGAGGACGAGTAATTCCCCACTTCATCAAGTACCATACGTGTCCAATTGGCGAGAGGTCTGGCGGTCTTGCAGGCCAGGGCAGTTGTTGTACACGACGAAGAACATGCAGCATCGCAGCAGCCACATGTGCATGTGTCCTGCTAAAGAAGCACATCACCTTCCTTGCAGTGTACTGGGCAGTGGTTACTTTATCCTGTAGAAACACCAAATGTGACCACGAGTTTTAAATGATGCCGCCCCCCACCCCAGACAGTAAAGCCTGGGGTGCGACCCGTGTGTCACGGACGGATGCACTCCAGAATAGGCCACTCACCAGATCAATGCTGTACATCTGTACGTCCATCAGTCACATACAGACCGAACCTACACTCATCATTGAAGACAAAATAGTATCATGTCGGTTATAATTATCCGGGCTATTATGCCGTGGTCGGTTGATGAATTCTGTGTCGATTCCCAACGTTTCGTCCCCGTCTGCGGAGGACATCTTCAAGGGGGTCTGTAGCTCGATGGAGTCAGTAGCGAGCCAGTGGGTGTGTTGGACCTTTCATGGAGCTACAGACCCCCTTGAAGATGTCCTCCGCAGACGGGGACGAAACGTTGGGAATTGACACAGAATTCATCAACCGACCACGGCATAACAGCCCGGATAATTATAATGGACATGAAATTTCCGGCCGTGAATGTCTACATTTTAGCATCGGACAAAATAGTGCCATCCCACGGCACCAGAGTAGTAGTGGTTGGCGGAGTCGTGGTGTGAATGGCAGCTTGGCCAGAAACACATGTGATCTCAGTCCTGCTGTTAGCAGACTGTTCTCAGTGTTCCTTGGTGAGACAGCAGGTGCAACGTGTGCCCCGATTTCTTCCCTGGATGATGATCCGCCGGCCACTGCTGCTCGCACAATACGCCCATCCTCACTCGCGTCTGTACTACCTGGACGTCCAGGTTCAAATGGTTCAAATGGCTCTGAGCACTATGGGACTCAACAGCTGTGGTCATAAGTCCCCTAGAACTTAGAACTACTTAAACCTAACTAACCTAAGGACAGCACACAACACCCAGCCATCACGAGGCAGAGAAAATCCCTGACCCCGCCGGGAATCGAACCCGGGAACCCGGGTGTGGGGAGCGAGAACGCTACCGCACGACCACGAGATGCGGGCGGACGTCCAGGACCTTGTCTTTGGGCGTGGGCATGTTCCTCGGACCACTGCTGAATCTTTGACACACCACCGATACGTGGTGCCCAACATGTGCAGCAATCCATCTATACATCCATCCAGCTTCCCACAAACCACAAAGCGATTGCGTTCAAATGGCCGAAATTGTTCATCATTAGTATGTACTCATCAGTGTGGCGTTTGTATCCTGGCATGCTGGGGCTTCCGTGGTCCCTTTCCGATTTTTATCCGCGAGTTTTTATCTTACGGGCTCTTCCGGGTTCGAGTTGGCACTTCACTCATCACCCCCTCAGATTCAGGAGAATGGTATCCCACAGGGTTCTGTGCTAAGTGTCACACCCTTCCTCATTGCCATAAATGGGTTTGTGACCTCTGTTGGGCCTCTGGTTACCCCGGCGTTGTACGTTGACGATTTTTGGCGTCTGCTGAGCGCCAGCTCCAACGCGCCATCCGAAGGGCCTCTGCGAGGGCCACCGCCCATGGCTTCCAGTTTTCCCCCTCCAAAACGCGGGTTATGTATTTTTGTCGTCGACCCACAGTACATCCTGATCCAGAACTTTATTTAGCAACCAGCTCCACGATGTTGTAGCACAGTCGCGTTTCTTGGGCCTTATTTTTCATAACAAGCTGACATGGCCGCCTCCTGGCCCACACATCTTGGGGTGTAGACCATTCCACTCTTCTCCATCTCTACCGTGGTCTGGTCTTGTCCAGACTCGATTATCAGCCGCTCTTTCCACTTTGAAACTCCTTGACCCTGTCCATCATTGTGGGGCGCATCTGGCTATTGGTGCCTTTCACACTAGTCCTGTTGATAGTCTCTTCACAGAAGCAGGGATTCCCCCTCTACATATCTGACAGAGCCAACTCCTTGTTTCTTAAGCAGTCGCCATTCGCCAATTCCCTGACCATCCTGTGTACCCTGTGCTCTACGCCAATGAGGGATGTCTCCCTCCTAACACCGCCCATTGGTGGGATTGCCAGTTGGCATGCGTCTCACTACTCTCTGCCGGGATCTCCATCTGCACTCACTGGACTGCACCCTATGTCTTTCCTCCCATACACCCCCCCCCCCCCCCCCCCCCTGGATGGTGCCTAGACCACGGATTAGGACCAATCTCTTCCAGGGTCCCAAGACCTTTTCCTCCCATGTGTCCCCCCCCCCCTGCCCTGTTGGATGAGGACCGATCTCTTCCAGGGTCCCAAGACATTATTTGGCAGAAAGGTTTTTGAGGTTTTAGGACAGGACTTGGGAGAAAAGCAAAGAAAAAGTGCAGAATAGAATGTGTGCCAGCAACTTTAATGTGTCGTGGAGAAATGCAGACTGTAAGCGAAGCAAGGTGCGATGTGTGACATGCACGATGTAAACAACAGCTGTTTACAACCTACCACAGTGGTATAGGGGAAGTAGAGACGAACAATTTGATATAGGGCATTTGTGGTCTATCAAGCTACGAAAAGAAACCTCAAACTGACCTACAAAAACCACCAGACTACAGCGCATGCGCGCTGCGATAGGTTTTAAATATTCATTCAGTCTCGCATAAAGAGGTAGGCAGCAGAAAGAAAAAAAATCAAACGTGCAGTATGTCAGGTATTTATGCTTTAGGATAGTACAATAATATAATGTTAAATTTTAGCTGACAATGTAGATCTTGTAGGTAGATCATGTGGGACATCCGTGCCGTACATTTTCCTGTAATGTCACGCATTTTACCGAGTGATGCTCTTAATTTGATTAAAATAATTTTGCAAACCTATATGTGTGAGATCATTAAGGTGTATGTCAATTGTATGACTCTCTGTGTGTGTGTGTGTGTGTGTGTGTGTGTGTGTGTGTGTTGTGTTTGTGTGTGTGTGTGTGTGTGTGTTAGTCATTAGTTACGACATATTGACACTTCGACTATCTTCGAAAAAAAATATATATATTATTATGAACGTAGCCTATAGGTGTACTATTTGACCACGCAGGTTGCTACAACCATCCTCGGAGAAGCAGCGCGTGACCTTCTGCACGGACTTGGACAAGTCTGTGCTGGTCAGTAACTTCGAGAAGCGAGGCTGGCTCCAGGTGGGACCAGATGACGACTGGAACTTCTATTGGTGAGCTCACGATCCAGGCTTTCTACATCTACATGACTACTCTGCAATTCACATTTAAGTGCTTGGCAGAGGGTTCATCGAACCACAATCATACTATCTCTCTACCATTCCACTCCCGAACAGCGCGCGGGAAAGACGAACACGTAAACCTTTCTGTTCGAGCTCTGATTTCTCTTATTTTATTTTGATGATCATTCCTGCCTATGTAGGTTGGGCTCAACAAAATATTTTCGCATTCGGAAGAGAAAGTTGGTGACTGAAATTTCGTAAATAGATCTCGCCGCGACGAAAAACGTCTTTGCTTTAATGACTTCCATCCCAACTCGCATATCATATCTGCCAGACTCTCTCCCCTATTGCGTGATAATGCAAAACGAGCTGCCCTTTTTTGCACCCTTTCGATGTCCTCCGTCAATCCCACCTGGTAAGGATCCCACACCGCGCAGCAATATTCTAACAGAGGACGAACGAGTGTAGTGTAAGCTGTCTCTTTAGTGGACTTGTAGCATCTTCCAAGTGTCCTGCCAATGAAACGCAACCTTTGGCTCGCCTTCCCCACAATATTATCTATATGGTCTTTCCAACTGAAGTGGTTCGTAATTTTAACACAAAGGTACTTAGTTGAATTGACAGCATTGAGAATTGTACTATTTATCGAGTAATCGAATTCCAACGGATTTCTTTTGGAACTCGTGTGGATCGCTTCACACTTTTCGTTATTTAGCGTCAACTGCCACCCGCCACACCATAGAGCAATCGTTTTTAAATCCCTTTGCAACTGATACTGGTCTTCGGATGACCTTACTGGACGGTAAATTACAGCATCATCTGCGAACAACCTAAGAGAACTGCTCATATTGTCACCCAGATCATTTATATAGATCAGGAACAGCAGAGGTCCCAGGACGCTTCCCTGGGGAACACCAGATATCACTTCAGTTTTAATCGATGATTTACCGTCTATTACTACGAACTGCGACCTTCCTGACAGGAAATCACGAATCCAGTCGCACAATCCATAGGCCCGCAGCTTGATTAGAAGTCGCTTGTGAGGAACGGTGTCAAAAGCTTTCCGGAAATCTAGAAATACGGAATCAACTTGAGATCCCCTGTCGATAGCGGCCATTACTTCGTGCGAATAAAGAGCTAGCTGCGTTGCACAAGAACGATGTTTTCTGAAACCATGGTGATTAAGTATCAATAGATCGTTCCCTTCGAGGTGATTCATAACGTTTGAATACAGTATATGCTCCAGAACCCTACTGCAAACCAACGTCAATGATATAGGTCTGTAGTTCGATGGATTACTCCTACTACCCTTCTTAAACACTGGTGCGACCTGCGCAATTTTCCAATCTGTAGGTACAGATCTATCGGTGAGCGAGCGGTTGTATATGATTGCTAGGTAGGAAGCTATTGTATCGGCGTAATCTGAAAGCAACGTAATCGGTATACAGTCTGGACCTGAAGACTTGCCCGTTTCAAGCGATTTGAGTTGCTTCGCAACCTTTCCAGTTTGCTTTGGCACAAAATTCTTCCACCGAATAAGTTAGGGCCAACACCTTTGGCACGTAAGTCACGTTTCGGGGCCTCATCGATACCGAGAGCCAACAATACGTAGGTACCGATAAGAGATGACAGCGGTGATGAGGCAGTGGTGTCCGTACACCTGAATACAGTCTCCAACTGCTAGGCAGGCAAGTGCTGTGAAACCATTGTACTGTAAGATACACCGCTGCCGATGTACCGGTAGCCCCTCCTAAGAGTCGTCAGCCGCATTTTCTGTCGTGTTTCGGCAGATATCTGCAAATCCGTTTTTGCTGTACGCAGCTGGCGTCAGTCCAGACAAATACTGTTCGTCACGTCCTTCGTGCGACCCCCGACTGTCGACAGAAAGCGTCTATTTGTTTCCGTTACAAATATAATGATTTTGAAAGTCGAATTTTACGTGCCCATTCGATAGAGTGGTACCAAATTGGTCTGCTCCGATATTCTTTTTGTCGACATAAATTAACAGGGACAGTACAACACGAAGAGTAAACAGCAATCCAGCACGGACGGGACTGAGTAGCGCTGTATATGCTTGGCAGTAACAGTCAGTGTGGGCCAAGGCAGTGATGCCGCTGCTGGAGTTACTGGTTGTCCAAACAGTTTTAATATCCCTGTCAATGTATATGGCGACAAAAAGAATATCGCTCTAGATTTATTTGGGACCGCTCTGTCGAATGGGCGTGTAAAATTCCATTTTAAAAATCAATACGTTTGTAACGTCGACGGTGGGTGTCTCACGAAGGACGTGCCGGGCAGTCTTTGTTGGGTCTGACTGCAGATACATACAGCAGAAACTAATTTGCAGATATCTGCCGGAACAGCAGAGTAAATGCGCCTGAAGGCTCTTAAGAGGCACGCCCCCTATATATCTTATACACTCATGCTCATAAATTAAGGATAATTGCAGAATGTGGTGCCACACAACGTGGCTCTACATGAAACTGGCGCTAATAGCATAGGCACATAGGGAACACACAAGACACAGATCTGTAAGTCCACGGTATTGGTGATAAGTTGAGAAAACCGCCACTGTTTCATGTGCATGTTCCCCGGCATCAATATGGTATATGATCACATTGCGCTCGTACACAGGCCGCACAACGGGTTGGCATACTCTGGATCAGGTGGTCGAGCAGCTGCTGGGGTATAGCCTCCCATTATTGCACCAGCGCCTGTCGGAGCTCCTGAAGTGTCCTAGTGGTTTGAAAACGTGCAGCGATTCGTCGACCGAGAGCATCCCAGGCGTGCTCGATGGGGTTTAGGCCTGGAGAACAGGCAGGCCACCCCATTCGCCTGATATCTTCTGTTTCAAGGCACTCCCCCACGATGGCAGCTCGGTGGGGCCGTGCGTTATCATCCATCAGGAGGAAGGTGGGACCCACTGCACGCCTGAAAAGGCGGACGTACTGGTGCAAAATGACGTCCCATACACCTGACCTGTTACAGTTCCTCTGTCAAACACATGCAGAGGTGTACGTACATCAATCATAACCCCAACCCACACCATCGAACCACGACCTCCATACAGGTCCCTTCCAAGGATATGAATGGGTTGATATCTGGTTCCTGGTTCGCGCCAGGTGAAAACCCGGCGAGAATCACTGTTCAGACTCGTCCGTGAACATAATCTGGGACCACTGTTCCAATGACCATGTACTGTGTTCTTCACACCAGGCTTTACGGGCTCTCCTGTGACGAGGGGTCAGTGGAATGCACCTTGCAGGTCTCCCGGTGAATAAATCATGTCTGTTCAGTGGGCTGTAGACTGTGTGTCTGGAGACAACTCTTCCGGTGGCTGCGGTAAGGTCCCGAGCTAGGCTACCTGCAGTTCTCCGTGGCCGTCTGCGGGCACTGATGGTGAGATATCGGTCTTCTTGTGGTATTCAACACTGTGGACGTCCCGTACTGTAGCGCCTAGACACGTTTCCTGTCAGCTGGAATCGTTGCCATAATGCTGAGATCACACTTTGTGGCACACGGAGGGCCCGTGCTACGACCTGCTGTGTTTGACCAGCCTCCAGTCGCCCTAGTATTCTACCCATCATATCGTCATTAATATGTGTTCTTTGAGCCATTTTGAACACACAGTCACCATTAGCACGTCTGAAAACGTCTGCACACTTACTCGCTGCAACGTACTCTGACATGCACCAACACACCTCTGCGTATGTGGACTCCTGCCAGCGCCACCGTGCGACGACCGCAGGTCAAATGCACCGCATTGTCATACCCCGAGGTGATTTAAACACGCAAACCACGTATCAGCATTATGCTTAATTTATGAGCATGAGTGTATATACAGGGCGAAACAGCTATGACAGGCCACCCCAAATATATCCAGAATGAATAAATATGTCGCGGCGCAGTTTTTGCCAAGTTACAGCGGACAGTAAGGCAAATTTTCTGACTGTCGTATACACTGTGGGTGTCTCATTAACTTTACGAGCAAGTTAACTGACTGCTACAACAGCACAACAAAGAGTGATGGGTTTCAGGCGCACAGGTAAACACAATAACCGCACCTGACTAACGTGTTGGCTTATATTTGGTGTAACGGGGCAGTAGTTTGTTAAACCACTTCTCCTGACGCCGGGACAGAAGGTTGCGGCGCTGTTATCTTGGTACTGTTTGACTGAATCCCTTACATGACATGTCGTTGAAGTTGTTTCAGAACCTTCTTTCAAATGGCCACACAGAAAGCTATATAGATCATCAGAAAAAAAAAATAAAAAATAAAAAAAAATCCGGTGACTATAAACGATAAAAGTTTCTTGCAAACTACAGGAAATCCGCCATATTGTTCGCTGACCGAAAACCACATATATTAAATGTTACTTAATAATTTATTGGCGTTTAAAGCCTTCTTGATATCGTAATATCAGCGACATAGCCGTTCATAATAGAATTGCAAATTTTTTAAGTGTAAGAACAAGACAAGAATGATATGTTGTGCATGTCATGACTAATTTCATTGAGCATACACTTTAATTAACAGAAATTGGACAAATCAATTTTATGAACGAAAAGAGTTGAACAAATCATTCACATTATCAACATGAATATCACATATTCACTTTTCTGTAATACATGCGAAATTTGAATCCTATAGCAATTCTGGAGTTTAATTTTTCTAATTTTAAAACAATTTTTGTTATTCTAATAAATTTATGTTCTTGTGGATACAAAACGTACACTGTTGTAGTCTGCATTTTTATTACCAGTATTATGATTATTATTATTAATTCCTTGCTTAATCTTAATAATATGAATGATATATTAATAAGCGTTAAACTAACCATCAAGATTTGTAAAACGTTGCATTCATTGTAATGCTGTACAATAAAAGATTTACTTACAAAATAATAAGAAAGAAGAGAAACTATATTATAGGGAATAGAGGTACTAAGTTCTAAACTAAAATGGTGTTCGTTCGTGTTCTGCTGCCTCAAAGCAGTTTTATATTCACCTTCGCGTTTTCTCAAAGATTCTGGGTCTTTATTATTAATTTAATAGCAATAGTTTCTGATATAATCGAAATTATGTACATATAAGATTTATGTACATGTAAGATCGCTCTTCCTGAGGAGGATGTTAGTCCAATTTTGTGAACATGCCAGGGAACATGAACCAATTAACTGAAAGATTACTTTCCCGATCACTAACTCATTCTATCGCAATTCAGTACTCATTTGTTCATCGAAACATTTTACAAATTTAGAAATACATAATGCCTCTTAAATAATATGTACAATTGTCTACGTGAACAAGAATTTACACACATGCATGTCATTGCATGCATGCACGCACGCACATACACAGACACAAACACACACACACACACACACACACAGATAGACATTTACATGAAGCACTGAAGATTTAATAGCAGTAAGTAAATGATCGTTTTGTTTTAACGTACAAGAGAGCTTGCACTACTTTCAGTACGAGATTTTGCACTTCATTGTTTCTTCACTTGTATTTCATATGTTCGATAAATTCTGATACTAGAAGCAATGATCCAATAAAATGACCTTGAGGTTTTACTGAAAACTGAGGATGAAAAGACTTTTTTTGTTGTATGTGGAAGAATATTGTAAATTTGTATCGCACTATTTGTAATGGAAATTTTAAAAGCTGAGGTCCTTAGTGACTAAACAATGAACTTTCATTTATGTATATTACACACAGCCGACCTCGGGGAAGATCAGTTTGGATTCCGTAGAAATGTTGGAACACGTGAGGCAATACTGACCTTACGACTTATCTTAGAAGAAAGATTAAGGAAAGGCAAACCTACGTTTCTAGCATTTGTAGACTTAGAGAAAACTTTTGACAATGTTGACTGGAATACGCTCTTTCAAATTCTAAAGGTGGCAGGGGTAAAATACAGGGAGTGAAAGGCTATTTACAATTTGTACAGAAACCAGATGGCAGATTCACAAGGATGTAGGTTGCAGTAGGTACTGGGAGATGAAGAAGCTTACACAGGATAGAGTAGCATGGAGAGTCGCATCAAACCAGTCTCAGGACTGAAGATCACAACAACAGCAACACACAGAACATCATGGCTGGCACATGAACAAGGGAAGAAATATACCTTTTAATAAAGCTAACGTAGTATTTTCGTATGTGAACTGTGTGTTTTGCGAGCCTGTTGCAGCCGAGAACTGCCGCTGGAGAGCGTTGCTGTCGCAATCACGACGAGGAGCACATTAAGCCAACTCATTTCCAAGGGTGCACCATCCACGATAGAGACCGTGTCTGGCGTGCTTCGCAGTTAGGAAAACGTGCTGTCTGAGGAAGGCCTAACATCTGGTTCCTGAAGAGAGGCAGCGGCCTTTTCTGTAGTTACGGGGGCAACAGCCTGGTTTACTGACTGATCTGGCTCTGTAACGTTAGCCACCAAGGCCATGCTACGCTTAGCCTGTGGCTTGGCTACAAGTAAGGTGAACCTGCAGGCACTGTCTCATCAACATGCGGCTCTGCTGTCGTGTTTAATCATGATTGCACCCTCCTGAGTAAATATTCCAGAGGTAAAGTACAATGTTCGGATCTCAGTGTGATGATTACCTCTACATATACATCTACATTTATACTCCGCAAGCCACCCAACGGTGTGTGGCGGAGGGCGCTTTGCGTGCCACTGTCATTACTACGCTTTTCGTGTTCCAGTCGCGTATGGTTCACGGGAAGAACGACTGCCTGAAAGCCTCCGTGCGCGCTCTAATCTCTCTAATTTTACATTCGTGATCTCCTCGGGAGGTATAAGTAGGGGGAAGCAATATATTCGATACCTCATCCAGAAACGCACCCTCTCGACACCTGGACAGCAAGCTACACCGCGATGCAGAGCGCCTCTCTTGCAGAGTCTGCCACATGAGTTTGCTAAACATCTCCGTAACGCTATCACGGTTACCAAATAACCCTGTGACGAAACGTGCCGCTCTTCTTTGGATCTTCTCTATCTCCTCCGTCAACCCGACCTGGTACAGATCCTACACTGACGAGCAATACGCAAGTATAGGTCGAACGAGTGTTTTGTAAGCCACCTCCTTTGTTGATGGACTAAATTTTCTAAGCACTCTCCCAATGAATCTCAACCTGGTACCCGCCTTATCAACAATTAATTTTATATGATCATTCCACTTCAAATCGTTCCGCACGCATACTCCCAGATATTTTACAGAAGTAACTGCTACCAGCGTTTGTTCCGCTATCATATAATCATACAATAAAGGATCCTTCTTTCTATGTACGCGCATTTCATTACGTTTGTCTATCTAAGAGTGAGTTGCCACTCCCTGCACCAAGTGACTATCCGCTGCATATCTTCCTGCATTTCGCTGCAATTTTCTAATGCTGCAACTTCTCTGTATACTACAGTATCATCCGCGAAAAGCCTCACGGAACTTCCGACACTATCTACTAGGTCATATATATATATATATATATATATATATATATATATATATATATATATTGTGAAAAGCAATGGTCCCATACCACTCCCCTATGGCACGCCAGAGATTACTTTAACGTCAGTAGACGTCTCTCCATTGTTAACAACATGCTGTGTTCTGTTTGCTAAAAACTCTTCAATCCAACCACACAGCTGGTCTGATATTCCGTAGGCTGTTACTCTGTTTATCAGGCGACAGTGCGGAACTCTATCGAAGGCCTTCCGGAAGTCAAGGAAAATGGCATCTATCTGGGAGCCTGTATCTAATATTTTCTGGGTCTCATGAACAAATAAAGCGAGTTGCGTCTCACACGATCCCTGTTTCCGGAATCCATGTTGATTCCTACATAGTACATTCTGGCTTTCCAAAAACGACATGATACGCGAGCAAAAATGTTCTAAAATACTACAACAGATCGATGTCAGAGATATAGGCCTATAGTTTTGCGCATCTGCTCGACCTCCCTTCTTGAAAACTGGGACTAGCTGTGCTCTTTTCCAATCATTTGGAACCTTCCGTTCCGTGCGGTACACGGCTGCTAGAAGGGGCGCAAGTTCTTCCGCGTACTCTGTGTAGACTCGAATTGGTATCCCGTCAGGTCCAGTGGACTTTCCTCTGTTGAGTGATTTCAGTTGCTTTTCTATTCCTTGGACACTGATTTCGTATTCAGCCATTTTTTCGTTCGTGCGAGGATTTAGAGAAGGAACTGCAGTGCGGTCTTCCTCTGTGAAACAGCTTTGGAAAAAGGTGTTTAGTATTTCAGTTTTACGCGTGTCATCCTCTGATTCAGTGCCATCATCATCCCAGAGTGTCTGGATATGCTGTTTCGATCCACTTACTGATTTAACGTAAGACCAGAAGTTTCTAGGATTTTCTGTCAAATCGGTACATAGAATTTTACTTTCGAATTCACTGAACGCTTCACGCATAGCCCTCCTTACGCTAATTTTGAAATCGTTTAGCTTCTGTTTGTCTGAGAGGTTTTGGCTGCGTTTAAACTTGCAGTGAAGCTCTTTTGCTTTCTCAGTAGTTTCCTAACTTTGTTGTTGGCAACGATGGTGTCATTTCACAAAGAGGACATGACATACTGATAAAACTGATAACATAGACGATAAATATAACACATAAATGTAACACGAATGTAATCAAACAATGGAAAATCCAGGATGGAAACTAACAATATTTGAGAAGGAAGGTTGCTGCTCATCATATAGCAAAGATGTTTAATCGCAGATACACACAACACAAATTTAACACATTTCTCATCCTTTATAAAGTTGCTTTCCATTAAAACGTTCAAAACGGGGTACTAGCAGTAAAAGGCAGCCTGGGTGGCTGACTAGTGAGATAAGAATATCATGTAGAACGAAGTGGGAATTACATCAGAATGTTAGAAGAAGTCACAATCGAGCTACTATAGCCCATTACAAACAGTACTGTAAGGTGCATAAAATGTTATTGGGAAGGCAAAGAGTAAATGGTACACAAATAGAATAGCCAATTCCTAGGATAAAATTAAAACCATATCCTCAGTTGTGAAGGAAGTGTGTGGTCAGAAGCACAATGTCGAGCATATAAAGTCAGTACGTAGTAAAAATGTTTCTATTACTGATGTTGTTGTTGTGGTCTTCAGTCCAGAGACTGGTTTGACGCAGCTCTCCATGCTACTCCATCCTGAGTAAGTCTCTTCATCTCAGAGTAACTACTGCAGCCTATATCCTTCTGAATCTGCTTAGTGTATTCATCTCTTGGTCTCCCTCTACGATTTTTACCCTCCATGCTTCCCCCAACACTAAATTCGTGATTACTTGACGTCTCAGAACATGTCCTACCAACCGATCCCGTGTTCTAGTCAAGTTGTGCCACAAATTCTTCTTCTCTCCAATACTGTTCAGTACCTCCTCATTAGTTACGTGATCTACCCATCTGATCTTCAGCATTCTTCTGTAACACCACATTTCAAAAGCTTCTAATCTCTTCTTGACGAAACTGTTTATCGTCCATGTTTAACTTCCATCCATGGCCGCACTCCAAACAAGTACTTTCAAAAAAGACTTCCTCACGCTTAAATCTAGGCTCAGTCGTACAAAGTTCTCTTCATCAGAAACGCTTTCCTTGGCATTGCTAGTCTACATTTTATATCCTCTCTGCTTCGACCATGGTAAATTATTTTGATGCTCAAATAACAAAACTCATCTACTACTTCAAATGTGGCATTTCCTAATCTAATTCCCTCAGCATCACCCGATTTAACTCAACTATATACCATTATCCTCGTTTCGCTTCTGTTGATGTTTATCTTATATCCTCCTTACAAGACACTGTCCATTCCGTTCAACTGCTCTTCCAAGTCCTTATTGTCTGTGACAGAATTACAGTGTCATCGACAAAACTCAAGGTTTTTATTTCTTTTCCCTGAATTTTAATTCCTACTCCAAATTTTTCTTTTGTTTCCTTTACTGCTTTCCCAATATACAGATTCAGTAACATCGGGGAAAGACTACAGCCTTGTCTCGCTCCCTTCTCAAACACTGCTTCCCTTTCTTACCCTCGACTCTCATAACTGGCTTCTGGTTTCTGTGCAAATTGTAAATAGCCTTTCGCTCCCTGTATTTTACCCCTGTAACCTTCAGAATTTGAAAGAAAGTATTCCAGTCAACGATGTAAAAGCTTTCTCTAAGTCTACAACTGCTAGGAACGTAGATTTGCCTTACCTTAACCTATCTTCTAAGATAAGTCGTAGGCTCAGTATTGCCTCGCGTTATTCTACGTTTCTCCGGAATCCAAAATGATCTTCCCCCGGGTCGCTTTCTACCAGTTTTTCCATTCTTCTGTAAAGAATTCGTTTTACTAGTTTGCTACCCTGACTTTTTAAACTGATAGTTCAGTAATTTTCACACCTGTCAGCACCTGCTTGCTTTGGAACTGAACTTATTCTTCTTGAAACCTAAGTGTATTTCGCCTGTCTCATACATCTTGCTCACCCGTTGGCAGAGTTTTGTCATGGCTGTCTCTCCCAAGGAAATCAGTACCTCTAACCGAATATTGTCTACTCTCGGGGCCTTGTTTCGACTTTGCTACACCAAGAAGGAATGCAGAAGATAAGCTGGTATTCATTGGACAGATATATTATACTAGACCTGACATGTGATTACATTTTCACGCAATTTGGGTGCATAGATCCTGAGAAATCAGTACCCAGAACAACCACCTCTGGCCATAATAACGGCCTTGATACGCCTGGGCATTGAGTCAAACAGAGCTTGGATGGCGGGTACAGGTAAGCTGCCCATGCAGTTTCAACACGATACCACAGTTCATCAAGAGTAGTGACTGGCGTATTGTGACGAGCCAGTTGCTCGGCCACCATTGACCAGACGTTTTCAGATGGTGAGAGATCTGCACAATGTGCTGGCCAGGGCAGCAGTCGAACGTTTTCCGTATCCAGAAAGGCCCGTACAGGACCTGCAACATGCGGTCGTGCATTATCCTGCTGCAATGTAGGGTTTCGCAGGGATCGAATGAAGGGTAGAGCCACGGGTCGTAACACATCTGAAATGTAACGTCCACTGTTCAAAGTGCCGTCTATGCGAACAAGAGGTGACCGAGACGTGTAACCAATGGCACCCCGTACAATCACGCTGGGTGATACGCCAGTATGGCGATGTCGATTACACGCTTCCAATGTGCGTTCACCGCGATGTCGCCAAACACGGATGCGACCATTGTGATGCTGTAAACACAACCTGGATTCATCCGAAAAAATGACGTTTTGCCATTCGTGCACTCAGGTTCGTCGTTGAGTACACCATCGCAGGAGCTCCTGTCTGTGATGCAGCGTCAAGGGTAACCGCAGCCATGGTGTCCGAGCTGATAGTCCGTGCTGCTGCAAACGTCGTCGAACTGTTCGTGCAGATGGTTGCTGTCTTGCAAACGTCCCCATCTGCTGACTCAGGGATCGAGACGTGGCTGCACGATCAGTTACAGCCATGCGGATAAGATGCCTGTCATCTCGACTGCTAGTGATACGAGGACGTTGCGGTCGAGCACGGCCTTCCGTATTACCCTCCTGAACCCACCGATTCCATATTCTGCTAACAGTCATTGGATCTCGACCAACGCGAGCAGCAATGTTGCGATACGATAAACCGCAATCTCGATAGGCTGCAATACGACCCTTATCAAAGTCGGAAACGTGATGGTACGCATTTCTCTTCCTTACACGAGGCATCACAACAACGCTTCACCAGGCAACGCCGGTCAACTGCTGTTTGTGTATGAGAAATCGGTTGGAAACTTTCCTCATGTCAGCACGTTGTAGGTGTCGCCACCGGCGCCAACCTTGTGTGAATGCTCTGAAAAGCTAATCATTTGCATATCACAGCATCTTCTTCGTGTCGGTTAAATTTCGCGTCTGTAGCACGTCATCTTCGTGGTGTAGCAATTTTAATAGCCAGTAGTGTAATTATGATATTCACACTACGTTTTGCTTTTGTGTTAGACAAAGTCGCGAAGTTTTGTTTGTGTGTTTTCCAGGTTGTCGTGAGTGAAGTATAGTGATAACGCTGAAGAAAGGGCTGAGCGTCTGGATGGTTTATTCCGACTAAATCCGACACGCGGGCTGAAACTCCCAAATACGGTACAGGAAGCACTAACCTCTCGGACGTCAAAACGCCGATGATGCAAGGATTTTATGCACCCAGTAAGCGTTGATGTGAAGCATCATACTGGACGACCCAGAAAAAAATGAAAACGAACATAGGACGGATACGGTATCGTTTTTCAGCGTTCACCGTGGCGGGCGTCGCAGGAGCTACAAATCCCTAGCGAGACCGTACACCATGACGTTCTGGAATGTTTCCAGGTGTATCCATGCGATTGCAGCTGTTGCACGCATTGACACTAGACAAGCTACAAGATATGCAATTCGCTGTGGACGTTCTCCACAGTTTGGAGGAGGAGGAGGAGGAGGAGATTAGTGTTTAACGTCCCGTCGACAACGAGGTCATTAGAGACGGAGCGCAAGCTCGGGTGAGGGAAGGATGGGGAAGGAAATCGGCCGTGCCCTTTCAAAGGAACCATCCCGGCATTTGCCTGAAGCGATTTAGGGAAATCACGGAAAACCTAAATCAGGATGGCCGGAAACGGGATTGAACCGTCGTCCTCCCGAATGCGAGTCGTGTGCTAACCACTGCGCCACCTCGCTCGGTATTTGGAGGAGGATGGAAATTTTTCTGAAGAAGCAACTATCCATTTTGTGGTAAGGCAAAGAAACAAAATTTTAGCATCTGGCGTACAACCAGTCCGGAGGAAGTACGTGACTGCTCGAAAGTGAAGGTGTAGCTTTGTGTGATGGTTGTTCGCCTTGTGGGCCCATTCATTTCTGAGTAAACATAGTTACTTCTAACAGTTACCTTGACATGCTGGACGTTTGGGTTACCACAACTGGTCCATCTCCAAGATACAGTCGTTTTCCCACAAGGTGGTGCACGGCTACATTGTGTTCAGACTGTGTGAGATGTTATAGACCAGGTTTTTCCAGATCGCTGGGCTGACAGCAGTGGTCCAATTCCCAGGCCGCCTATGTCGATTGACGTTGCAACGATAGGCTTCTTTCTAAGGGATTATGTGAAGGACAGAGTCTATCAGGCACCTGTCAACCACATCATTGACTTCAAGAACCGAATCGTTGTTGTCATTGTCACAGTTTATGCGCGTGTGTTGCGCCTATTGTGAATAGAACTTGACTACAGACTGAATGGTGTGCGTGACACCAAAGGCGCACATGTTGGAAATTGATTGAATGGCAAAAAAAACTTTGTCAGATGGTGTCTCACATAAAGCAAATGGTTTGAATGTCGTAATTAGTTTGGTTGCTGTAACAGAATAAGGTTGTACCGTATCTTCCGAGACACGTTGTGTATTTGTCCTGTGGTTCGGTGTCGATGTTCAGCAACAGTTCCGTCTATATCTGTTTGGCTGGGCCAGTTCAGGAAATTCTCATAGTTCGAGGGAGGCAGTGGCATACGATCTGCAACAGGACCTCGCCTAGAAAACCACTGTGTTGTTCAAACAAATCTTCGTGTTGATGACAACTTTACCACTTACCTTACGTGTTGCAAATTCTTTGATACATTAGCTTTTTCAGCTTTAGAAAGATGTTTTCAAACATGGTGCAAATAAAATATGAGTAGATGTTTAACACAAAAGAACCATCGTACACTACTTAAGCATAAAATAAACATTACTCAAATTCTAAGGAAGAATTTGTAGTGACGTTGTCGATCTGCAGCTGGATCACACAGTCACCTTGACACATTATTCCAGCTATGCATGTGGCCGCGCTGATATAGTGAGAACACAGTCTGTTAAAATTTGCCGGGACTTGATTCGTGCAGTAGCAGCAGCAGTCGCAGAATGCCGGAGTGGTGCAATGTCTCTCCGAATTGCAGTGGAGTTGAAGCTGGTGAGCTATGCCTACAGACTAAGTTGTTGGCCAGTTAGCTTTCCGCCCCGATTCACCGCTTCTACCAACTTTCATCACGTGGGCGCCGGTATTTCACTTTGCATTGTGGAGCAACAGCGACAATTTAATTCGCTGGCTATTTGATTCTCCGCGGTGAATGAAAGAGCCGCCATTCACAATCTCCACCACGAGTAAAGTCGAGCTAAGCAGAATCCAAGAGTCATTCATTCAAGGCAACGTTATTCGTATGCAGCAATTTGTTTCAAGAAGAAGCTCCCTCCTGAAATGCAAGCCTTCCGTCTAAATGAAAATGTCACGAACATTAAGATTTCGAAACGGACGGCACTAACGTTTAAGGGCTGGAAAAGGACATATGACAAGGTGTGGAAAGATAAAGTGATTACGAAATTGTCGAGAAAGGCGACAGCTACACCTGATTTGTACACAGACTCCTGACTAAGAGATGTATCATTGCATCTGTCGACGGTAAACGATCAGACATTAAGACAATCAATGGTGGCATTCCCCAATATTTTCCTTCGCAACTTATCTCTCATTCGAGGAGTTAACTTAGCCCAATACGCGGACGGTACGGCTCTGTACGCAAGGAATCAAAAAAATATTATCAACATCAACAAAGTTAAAAAAACAAATAAAACAGATAATCACTAATGTGAAATGGTGCCAATTAAACAATGACAAGGCAAAACCCATTCTCTTCTCCAAAAAACACCCAACTTAAGAGAAAACACATTCAATAATCACAACATGGTCAACAAGTCTCAAGTATCTTGGAATCACTCTTGAAGGACAACTATTATTCATAAACCACATAACTGAGAAAAAGTTTAAAAGCCTGCAAATGGCTAAAGCTCTGGCCCATTTCTTGTTGAACAAAGAACTAGAGATAAAAACAAAACTTACAGTATGTAAAGCACCTGTGTTCGCTGCTCGTATATATGGCTGCCCAGTCTGGGGCATAGCGCCAAATACGCAATTAAACAGGCCACATTCCGTCTATAACAAGTCTTCAGATGGATTTTAAGAGCTCCATCGCGGCAAAGAACCACAGAAATGCACCCAAATACATCAAATCAAACCTACAGTCAGAAAACAGGTTGAGAAATTAGTCAATGAAGTCTCCTTCTTACTACACTGCTGGCCACCGTAGATGCAACACCAAGAAAGACAAGAGGTAGCACAACAAAATTTATTTTGTAGATAACATGTTGACCAAGTATCAAATGATTACGTTTACAGACGTCTGTGACAAGTGGCTCCTGACAGAATCAGTAGCCAGAGTAACCGCCATTGTTGGAGATCACCGCTGCCACACGTCTCGGCATTGAGTCAAAGAGACGTTGGATGTGTTCCTGGGGCACAGCAGCCCAAGCAGCTTCCACATGTTGCCAAAGATCATCTGGTGTGGCAGCTGGGGATGTAATCTGGGCCACTCGTTGAGCAACCATGGACCACATGTTTTCTATCGGCGAAAGATCCGGAGAGCGAGCCGGCCAGGGAAGCAATTCAATCTGGTTATTGACGAAGAACCTTTGGACAATGCGTGCCACGTGTGGTCGCGCATTATCCTGTTGAAATATGGCTGTGGCCGAGCCCTGAAGGTAAGGAAGGACAACTGGCTCCAGCACCTCGGATATGTAGCGCCGGCTATTTAAAGTACCGGCAATGCGTACTAGAGGCGTGCGAGAGTAATATCCAATATCGCCCCATACCATAATACCCGGTGCAAGACCAGTGTGGCGGTGCATAATGCAGCTGTCCAGTATCCTCTCTCCACGGTGTCTCCACACTCGAATCCGACCATCGTGGTGCTGCAGACAGAAGTGTGCCTCGTCAGTAAAGACAACGTCATTCCATTCTGCCATCCACATCCGTCTGTCATCACACCATTGGCGACGGAGACGTCTGTGGTTCTGCGTCAATGGTAGACGAAGCAATGGACGTCTTGCGGACAGACCACTCTGCTGTAAACGGCGTCGAATGGTACGCGCAGACACTGGATGATGCGTTACAGACGCAATGTGCTGTGCTACGGTTCGGGATGTCACTGAGCGATCCGTCACTGCCATGCGCACAATTTGCCTATCAGCACGTGCAGTGGTGCACCGAGGTGAATGCGATCGACCACGTCGGTCCGTCGTACCCTCCTGCATCCAACGGTCACATATCCGCATTACAGTTGTTTGGTTTCGTCCAACACGACTAGCGATTTCTCTGTATGATAATCCACAATCTCGGTAAGCCACTATCCTTCCTCTGTCGAACTCGGATACTTGATCAAAAGATGTTCGCTGTTGTCTACGAGGCATAACTGATCGTCTTGTGAAACAACCACAAGGTATACACACGTGCCGAACGTACACTCGTCGAAATCGCCAAGCCTTAAATGGCGCTATGAGGTGGCGCCACAGGCGCGCGTGATGTGCGTCTGCGCTGAAATTCTAATCAGTTGCATATCTCATCGCTGCAAACCCATGGTGTAAAATTCACTTGAATCGGATGCTTCCTTCAGGGTGTTGCATTTACGGTGGCCAGCAGTGTAGATAGTATACGGATTATGGATGAATGAAATCCTCGCAATAAAATGATAGTACAGGGACACATCTGTCCCAGAATGTATATACAAAACACTGTCAAGTCGGTTTTTCCGGTGGTACGGTTCCAACGTAAATGTAAACACCAGTCACAGGTTGGGCCCTAGGCCTGTTCCGGTTGCTGCCTACAAGGTAGTATGACGAGCGATCTGTGGTCGTGGGACATGTGATCACCTTCTCCAGCGTTATTGCCAGTAGATGTCGGCAGTGTCGCTCCAACTAGATAAATGGTTCAGATGGCTCTGACCACTATGGGGCTTAACTTCTGAGGTCATCAGTCCCCTAGAACTTAGAGCTACTTAAACCTAGAATGAGATTTTCACTCTGCAGCGGAGTGTGCGCTGATATGAAACTTCCTGGCAGATTAAAACTGTGTGCCCGACCGAGACTCGAACTCGGGACCTTTGCCTTTCGCGGGCAAGTGCTCTACCAAGGTCCCGAGTTCGAGCCTCGGTCGGGCACACAGTTTTAATCTGCCAGGAAGTTTCATATCAGCGCACACTCCGCTGCAGAGTGAAAATCTCATTCTGGAAAACATCCCCCAGGCTGTGGCTAAGCCATGTCTCCGCAATATCCTTTCTTTCAGGAGCGCTAGTTCTGCAAGGTTCGCAGGAGAGCTTCTGTAAAGTTTGGAAGGTAGGAGACGAGGTACTGGCAGAAGTAAAGCTGTGAGTACCGGGCGTGAGTCGTGCTTCGGTAGCTCAGTTGGTATAGCACTTGCCCGCGAAAGGCAAAGGTCCCGAGTTCGAATCTCGGTCGGGCACACAGTTTTAATCTGCCAGGAAGTTTCATACTTAAACCTAACTAACCTAAGGACATCACACACATCCATGCCCGACACAGGATTCGAACCTGCGACCGTAGTGGTCGCGCTGTTCCAGACTGAAGGGCTCCCTCTAGATAGCAGGGTATTTTCCACTGTATGATTGGGCAGCAGACCCGAGAAGAATATGTTCGGTTTACTGAGGACTTGTAACGCTCTGCCGGAAGAGAAAAGCGATGGAACTTTTGTGCAACCTCATGTAAAACGACACACGGCACACAAATACATTTAGCAGCGGAAAGGTTAAATGCGACCGAGCCGAATATACTCTCGGTGCTATAAAGCAAAAGAAAATAAGAAATAAAATAAATAAATACACTACAAGCAACAAAAAACATAAAAAACAACTTGTCTCATTGATGTACTTTGCACCTTTAATCCACGTTCCCCTTGCTTTTGTTAATTCCTACGCTACGGTTGCAGGTTCGAATCCTGCCTCGGGCATGGATCTGTGTGATGTTCTCAGGTTAGTTAGGTTAGAGTAGTTGTAAGTTCTATGGGACTGATGACCTCAGATGTTAAGTGCCATGGTGCTCAGAGCCATTTGAGCCATTCGAAGAATCGGAAAGGTTAAATGCGGACGTGTAGTGTGTGGTCTCAAATGTATCCTAGCTTGAAGGCGACCCCCACTACTGGAACATATTTGGGAAGTACACTAATTTCGTTTATTTTGTTACACGTTTCCCGTCGCAGCACAGTTCCACGTCTGTTTCTGCTGCAACCCGTCACAGCCCGAAGACACAATGGAATGTGGGAAAAGAGTGGCTCACTTCTTAACACAACAGTCTTGTTTCTTTTGCGTCGGGGTACGTAAGAAAGTGCCCAAAACACTAAATAACGATTACACAAACAAACTTGCGTGAAAGTGGACGCTGCGCCGTAGTACAGTAGTTACAGGCCCTTTTTTCGCGGCTGAATACTGGAGAAGACAATATATACATCCGATGCCGAGAAAAGTGTAATGTAAATGAGATGCAGACATTCTAGATAAGCAGCATGTTCCAATAGCAACATTAGCGAAATGAAGTGGCTAATTGCTTTTAAAAAGATTATCGATTTGTTTGAATACGAAGTAGTGTTTGTTATATTCAGTCGACGTACAGTAGTAAGTTCTAGTATGTCACTTACCAGCTTTTTCATCTGTAGCAATTCAGCGTTGCACTGCGGTTCGAAATCCCCCTGTAACTGGCTCGGTAAGTCAGTTTGGGGTTGGAATACGGGTACTAGTTTACTTATTCGAGGTGACGCTTCTACGGAGCGTGGGACCCTCGTTGAGAAGCCAACGAATTGAAAGCAATAAACCTGATTGTGGTGACTGACTGGCCCTTAAGCCATCGGCACACGGGCCGTGCTGTCGAACGTCAACGCTGAGCGTGCCGAGTTCAACGTGCTGCTGAACGCTCAGGAACGATGCGACTTGTGCATACGGTTCAAATGGTTCAAATGGCTCTGAGCACTATGGGACTTAACATCTATGGTCATCAGTCCCCTAGAACTTAGAACTACTTAAACCTAACTAACCTAAGGACAACACACACATCCATGCCCGAGGCAGGATTCGAACCTGCGACCGTAGCAGTCCCGCGGTTCCGGACTGAGCGCCTAGAACCGCGAGACCACCGCGGCCGGCTGTGCACACGGTACGTGGGCCCCAACGTGGTATACGCGATCGCAACGCACTCCAGCGGCAGTTGAGGGATGTTTCTAGTTTGTAAATCACACTGTTTACTCAACGGGTGGGTGTAAAATTCCCACGTTAGCTCTATTGAAAGGCACGTTTCCTCCATCGTCCACGAAAAGGAAAGTACCATGTCCAATCAATAAGGACACAGGCTTATAAAAGTTCCATTACAAACAGTGCGACACAAATTTTCAATAGTTCTCCACATAAGATAAACTTTATTTCATCTTTCCCACATGTTTATAAAACCTTAAGGTCATTCTTACTTGATCACTGTTCCTACCCAGTAGCAGAATCTTTAAAAGACGTGGATTACTAAACTAAAAAGAAAAAGAAAAAAAGTAGCGCAAGCTGTCCTGGGGATTAAGCCAATCGAACAAACTGACTCCTCAAAAAAAGGTGAACTTATATTTACGTAACATCAAATATGTTGTATATACCTACATTAAACTAATACTAAAACATCAGAACCTATTAAATACGCAAATGTCAGGGGAAAAAAATTTGAGCTTGGCAGGAATTGCTGCTACTCACTATGCTAAAGCCGTCGGCACACGGACCGCGCATCCGAACGTTGAGCGTTGAGCGTGCCGAGTTTCTGACGTCATAGCGTGGAACAGCACGTTCGGGAGTCTTTCCGAACGTGCAGAGCAGTATGTGGCTTGTCAGATATTCTGAGCGTGCGTCTGAGCGTTGACCAATGAGATGGCACAACGCCACCTACGTCACACACACGCCATCTCCCTTCAGCATTGAGCTGTGAGGCGCCATAGTGGCATTCTTTTCAAGCCTGCATGTATATATGCTGTTTCTGGGCACCAGCAAATTGAGAATCACTGGAAAACCCGTTGTTAATTGTGTGATTCGTTCCAATACAGTAATGAGAAATAACTTATTCGTGGCAACAGAAGTACTGTAACTTGCGTATTAAGCGAGTAGGCTATTTGAAGCAGGCAATACAATGAAGATCCACCCAAAACACGTTGTTGCTGGTACAAGTTGTACAATTAAATTTCAATTAGTAACATAATTATTTACGATTAACGTTTTTTAGCAGGCAGTAACATAATAGCAAATAGTACAAGGAGCCTGTTGTTGGTTTAGCGTAATGAGTAGCGTCTCTGTCCAATTATGAGTCTTTGTTGGGGCCGTGGTTCACATTTTAATACTTCCAAGTTTTTTTTCCTGACATTGGCGTTTTTATTACGTTCTGATGCTTTATTATTGGTTTAATTTAAGTATATGCTATAATATTTGATGTTATGTAAATATAAGTTCACCTTTTTCTGGGGGGTGACTTTCTTCGATTGGCTTAATCTACAGGACAGCTTGCGCTACTTGTATAAAGATATTTTGCTCCTTTTCCTTTTACGCTTCGTAGTTCACATGTTGCAAAGATTCTGCTACTGGGTAGGAAAAGTGATCAAGTAGGGCTGACCTTGGGGTTTTACTAAAATGTGGGAATGATGAAATAATGTTATCTTATGCGGAGAAGTATTCCAAATTTGTACCGCACTCTTTGTAATGGAACTTTTGTAAGCCTGTGTCCTTATTGATTGGACATGGTACTTTCCTTTTCGTGGACGATGGAGGAAACGTGCTTTTTAATAGAGCTAATGTGGGAATTTTACGCGCACCCGTTAAGTAAACAGTGTGATTTACGAACTACAAACATCCCTCAACTGCCGCTGGAGTGCGTTGCGATCGCGTATACCACGCTGGGGCCCACGTACCGTAGTTACCACATGCTAAATGCTTTCAAATGACATATTCTCATAATACGCAAGTTACAATAATTCTTTTGCCACGAATGTGACGTTTCTCATTATTTTATTGCAGCGAATCACACAGTTAATGAAGGGGTTTTCGAGTGATTCTCAATTTGCTGGTGCTCAGAAACGGCATATATACGTATAGGCTTGCAGTGAATGCCTTGACCGGTTCACCGCTTGGTGCAACCAGTGGTTGCTCAAGGTCAATCCCTCCAAAACCCAGGCGATCATTGTAGTCAAAACCACCCCTTCCTTCTGCCTCCTCGATTTCTATCTCACCGTCTATGGCCGTCCTATCGCCCTCACTCCCACCCTTAAGTACCTTGGCATCACCCTCACCCGTCGCCTCTCCTGGACCCCCCATCTCCCGACAATCCAAGCCAAGGCACGCAACCGACTCCGTCTCCTCAAGCTCCTTTCTGGCCGTAGGTAGGGTCTGGACCCCTCCACCATACTCCACACCCATAAATCCCTCATCCGCCCTATCCTTTGTTACGCCCATCCGGCCTGGATCTCCACCACCCCTACCTTTTATAAATCCCTTCAGATCCTTGAACACCATGTTCTCCACCTCGCCTATCGCATCCGTCTCCCCTCCCCCACGTGGATCCTGTACGACCTCATTCCGTTCCCCCACCTCCTCCTTTTCCTTGAAACGATACGGATCCTGTACACCTCCTGTAAACTCGATCCTCCTCACCCACTTGTCTCACCCATCCTCTCCTACCCCCGCACGCTCCGCGCCTGTATTCCCACGTCCCACCCGGTCTCCGTCTCTCCAACCTCCTTACCCTCTCCCAAGGTGGCTTCCGCCAGCTCCCCCTCCCTGATGATGTCCTCCTCCCCTCCATCTACCCCTCCTATCAACTTTGATCCTCCCCTCCCAATTCCTGAGTCTTTTCCTTTGGGTACCCTCCCTCCCTCTCCTTCCCCCCTTCCTCCACCCCTCTTCCCCCGGGTTTCCCCGCCCCCCTTGCTCCCTCCCCCCTATCTCCCCTGCCCGTGGCGTCTCTGCTGTCCCCGCTCCCTCTCCCACCCCCCTCCTCCTCTCTTGGCAGGTCCCCGGACTCGTACACGCTTAGTGAACATTTGCGCGCTGGAGATCAATGCCTCGAGTTTCTGTGTGTGCCGTCGTTCGTGCTCCAGTGGTTCAGTGTTATTCGTTTTGTGCTCCTCCATTCGCGTGTGACAATTTTCGTCTCTGTGTGTGTCCAAGTGTCTGTGCAAATTTTATCTTGGACTCTACGCCCGTGAACGGCTCCATGTATTTTAAAAGTGTATGTCTCCGTTTATATGTCCACCGTATTTTTTCTCTAATTGTCTTCATTTGTATCTGTTGTGTTTCTCTGTGGCCAAAGAGTGGCGTAGTATGCTGCTGATGGCCTGCCTGTAAACGGGTTTAAAAATAACAATAAAGAAAAAAAAGTGAATGCCAATGTGGCGCCCCACAGTTCTGTGCTGAACGGAGACGGCGTGCGTGTGACGTAGGTGGCATTGTGCCATCTGATTGGTCACCGCTCAGATGCACGTTCAGATGCACGCTCAGAATATCTGACATGCCAGATATTGATCTGCACGTTCGGAAAGACTCACGAACGTGCTGTTCCACGCTACGACGTCAGAAACGTTCGGATGCACGGTCCGTGTGCCGACAGCTTTAGCATAGCCCAAGGCCTGGGGCAGACTGCAACATGACAGTTTGCTTGTGAGTTGACCAAGCCAACGAATATGAAAACAAAAATCTGCTTGAAGTGTCTTGGGCTCCGCAGAAATGCCAACATGTTCCAACTCCGCACACAGTCACAAAGATAAGTCAGTTTAAAGATCGGAGGAAGGCAAAGACATACCAAACCAATCTTGATTCCATAAGGAGCTGCCGTGCACAGCGATCGTAGACTATAAGGAAGGAGAGGCACACAGCTATCAGTCACAATCCAATTAATTTTTATTAGTCTTGCACAACTTGATTTCGGCTACAAATATCAATGTTCAGTGTTAAAATACAAAAAAATTACAGAATCACATTTAATGTACTCTATATAGAACAATAAGTAAATCATCATGACCGAGCCAGTTGGCGCAGTGGTTAGCACGCTGGACTACGTTCGGGAGGACGACGGTTCAATCCCCGCGTCCGGCCGTCCTGGTTCAGACTTTCTGTGATTTCCCTACATTGCTCCAGGCAAATGTAGGGATGGTTGCTCTCAAGGGGCGCGGCCGACCTCCTTTCCCATCCTTCCGTAATCGGATGGGACTGATGACCTCGCTGTTTGGTCCCCTCCCCCAAATCAACCAGCCAACCAAAACATAATGTTATCCAATAGCAGTTATCCATTTTGGTCAACCTACCATTTCAGTTACAGTCCAGCAAACTCACGGCAGTACGTGCCACCATGCGATCTTACTGGTGTATAGGCAGAAGGAACCTGAGGCAGTTTTTTTACAGAAAGTACAGCAGCCTTAGTTTACGTCATAGAGCGTAAGTAACACCCTCTGCGTTACAAACTAACTGTGTTTTATTTCGATAAAGTAGTTAAAAAACCCTTTTTTAATATCTAAATCAACAAGCATGTTTGCACATCACTTTGAAATACTCAAGAAATGCCCCTTTACAACGTGCTTGCTCAGATATTAGTGGTGAAGTCATCTAGTATGTAAGAAGATAATTTATTATTGTTAGTGGATCGTTTTGTCTTTTATTTTGTTGGTACATCCAATCCTATACCTATTTTACCACCAAACAAGTAAATCACTATTCAGTTTTTAGCCTTAAAGGCTAGGTATAATGCCAGTTTGTTTTATTGCAAACAACGTAACGCCGTTAGAGCTACATCATACGATAATGTGTGAAATTTTACGTCAGTAGAGGGCGTTTGTGTATTTTATTAAATGTATCTGATTAAATCCACCTTGTCATATTGATCTTCATTTTTTAACTTTGTTGTTAACAGATCTTCATAAAAATTGCTTGTGACGACTTTTATATTCCTTTTATATTAAATATTTAGTGGATCACTTAACGACTATGATGTGAGTGACTTCGCTAGGTTTTAGATTTTAACGAATTTCAAATTGGTATGTAACTATTTTATCAAGACGATCTTCAACAAAATCTTTTTAATTTTTATTTCCAAATTGATGCAATAATTTGTAGAGGATTGTATGAATCTACATTTATGATCATTTGCATAGGTTTTGGTGGATCGCTTCGCCAATAAGCTATGAGCAAGAACTTTGTAGGGTGGCATTTCTTCAATATTTCAAACGGATATGCAGATATGCTTATTGATTTTAGATATTAAAAAAAAGGTTATAAACTACTGCATCGAAATGAGCCTCTGTTAGTCAATTTGGAACACAGAGGGCGTTACTTGCGCTACATGACGTAAACTAAGGCTGCAGTACTTGCTGTCAAACAATTGCCTCGGTTTCCTTCTGCCTGTACACCAGTAAGATCGTATGGTGACGTGTACCGCTCGAGTTTGTCGGATTGTCGACCAGAATGGATAGCAGATACTGGATAACATGGTGTCTGATTTATTGTTTTATGTACATCAAATTAATTCCGATTCTGTGATTTCCTTAAAGACATACTACTCTAGTGCAACCCTAGTAAAGCAATATAGTCTTCAAACGAACCTCTGGGTTTTTGTGGTTCCGTACCTCAATTGGTAAAAAAGGAACCGTTATAGGATAACTTTGCTGCCTATTTGTTTGCCTGTCTGTGCGACTGTTGAGACGTCTTTTTATTAGGAACGGGCACATATATCATGTTGAAAATTATGTCTCACAGTAAGATCTACCGTTCCTTAAAGGTGTGAAAAATTTAAGCTTCTAAGTCGATGCAAACAAAAGATACGGCCATTTATGTCACATATTTCTATACTCGCAAACACTCATCAAAACCAATAAATGAACTGTATACGTATATTGCAGGCCTGGTGTTTAGCGACAACGGGCGTGACTGGAAACCGAGAGGTCACGGCACAAACTGTGGATGTTGCAGTCTTCGTTTTAACCTAGCCGTCAGCTGTCGTTCCCTTTTCCCCACTGGATAACTACGGTGATGTAGGGACACACAAGTCGCTGAACTGGCACCCAATAGGAGGACTTGGACCCAGGCCATTGAGCCATACGAAACTACGACGGTGCTTTGAAAAGTCTGGTGAAAAAGCAAGAAACAGTGTTTGTTTCGTAAACAATTCACCATATTTTTCGACATAGTCTCCCTTGAGAGATACACACTTGGTCCAGCGATCCCCCAGCTTTTTCATCCCATCGGAAAAATAGGTTCTGCCAGACTGCAAAATACTCGTTGGCTGCAGCTATCACTTCCTCATTTGATGAAAATTTCTTCCCAGCAAGCTGAAGTTTCAAGTTACGAAACAGGAAGAGGTCACTTGAGGCTAAATCTTGTGGATAGACTGGATGAGGAGTCAGTTCAAAGTCCAGTCCATGCACTTTCCATTGTTATCGCTTAAGTGTGGGGTGATGCATTATCCTGCTGAAAGAGCACTTTTTTGCGTGCCAACCTTGGTCTTTTTCAGCCAACGGAAGTCTCAAACGATCCAACGATGAAGTGGTGTAGGGTCCAGTTATGCTTCTGCCTTTCCCAAGTAATCTATGAGGATTATTCCACGGGAATCCTAAAAAGCAGTGGGCGTCACTTTACCAGCTGACAAAATGGTCATTGCCCTCTTAATCGACGTAAAAAGTCACCAGACGTTCGGTTGAAATGTTATGCCGGATGCGCTTTTGGTCGACTGTAATTGCAGCATTCACTGCTTCTCCGTTGCCAGTTCTTCGCGCAAGATGTCATGCACACTGTCTCACATGAGACACCTACAGTCTCAGCATTCTCACAAATTTTTATCCGGGGGTATTGCATTACCATATCATGGATTTTGTCAATGGTTTCCTTTGTGGCGACCTCATTTGGACGGCCGGAGCGCGCTTCGTCTTCGGTACTTGCCCGACTACGTTTAAATTCTACATCTACATCTACATGGATACTCCGCAAACCACACTTAACTGCCTGGTAATTCTCTATTATTCCGCTCCCGAAGAGCGCGCGGAAAAAGCTATCAACAAAATGTTTCTGCATTCGGAGGAGAAAGTTGGTGATTGATACTTCGTGAGAAGATTCCGCCGCAATGAAAAACGCCTTTGTTTTAATGACGTCCATCCCATATCCTGTATCATGTCCGTGACACTTTCCCCCTATTTGGCAACGCAAAACGCACTGCTCTTATTTGGCTTTCTCGGTGTACTCTGGTTATCCTATGTGGTAAGGATACCAGGCCGCGCAGCAGTACTCCAAACGAGGACGGACAATAATAGGTAGTCAGTCTCCTTAGCAGATCTGTTACATTTTCTAAATGTTCTGCCAATAAAATGCAGTCTTTGGTTTGCCTTCTCCATAACATTTTCTATGTGTTCTTTCCAATTTAAATTTTTCCTAATTGTAATTCCTCGGTATTTAATTGAATTCACGGCCTTTAGATTGTTGTTGTTGTGGTCTTCAGTTCAGAGACTGGTTTGATGCAACTCTCCACGCTGCTCTATCCTGTGCTAGCTTCTTCATCTCCCAGTACCTACTGCAACCTACATCCTTCTGAATCTGCTTAGTGTATTCATTTCTTGCTCTCCCTCTACGAATTTTAGCATCCACGCTTCCCTCCAATACTAAATTGGTGATCCCTTGAAGCCTCACAACGTGTCCTATGATCTCTTGCTGCCTCAGAAACTGTCTTACCAACCGATCCCTTCTTCTAGTCAAGGTGTGCCACAAATTCCTCTCCTCCCCAATTCTATTCAGTACTTCCTCATTAGTTACGTGATCTACCCATCTAATCTTCAGCTTTCTTCTGTAGCACCACATTTCGAAATCTTCTATTCTCTTCTTATCTAAACTATTTATCGTCCATGTTTCACTTCGATACATGGCTACACCCCATACAAATACTTTCAGAAAAGACTACCTGACACTTAAATCTATACTCTATGTTAACAAATTTTAATTGCTACTCCAAATTTTTCTTTTGTTGACTTTACTGTTTACTTAATATACAGATTGAATAAGATAGGGGATGGGCTACAACCCTGTCTCACTCCCTTCCCAACCACTGCTTCCCTTTCATGCCTCTCGACTCTTATAACTGCCGTCTGGTTTCTGTACAAATTGTAAATAGCCTTTCGCTCCCTGTTTTAGACCCCTGCCATCTTGAGAATTACACTGATTTATCGTGTAAGCGAAGCTCAACAGACCCCTTTTTGCAGTCATGTGGATGACCTCACACTTTTCATTATTTAGGGTCAGTCGCCAATTTTCGCACTATTCAGATACCTTTTCTAAATCGTTTTGCAATTTGTTTTGATCTTCTGATGAGTTTACTAGTCGATAAACAGTAGAACCATCTGCAGACAACCTAAGACGGCTGCTCAGATTGTCTCCTAAATCATTTATAGAGATAAGGAACAGCAGAGGGCCCGTAACTCTACCTTGGGGAACGCCAGAAATCACTTCCGTTGTAGAATGAGATTTTCACTCTGCAGCGGAGTGTGCGCTGATATGAAACTTCCTGGCAGATTAAAACTGTGTGTCCGACCGAGACTCGAACTCGGGACCTTTGCCTTTCGCGGGCAACTGCTCTACCATCTGAGCTACCGAAGCACGACTCACGCCCGGTACTCACAGCTTTACTTCTGCCAGTACCTCGTCTCCTACCTTCCAAACTTTACAGAAGCTCTCCTGCGAACCTTGCAGAACTAGCACTCCTGAAAGAAAGGATATTGCGGAGACATGGCTTAGCCACAGCCCGGGGGATGTTTCCAGAATGAGATTTTCACTCTGCAGCGGAGTGTGCGCTGATATGAAACTTCCTGGCAGATTAAAACTGTGTGTCCGACCGAGACTCGAACTCGGGACCTTTGCCTTTCGCGGGCAAGTGCTCTACCAACTGAGCTACCCAAGCACGACTCACGCCCCGTCCTCACAGCTTTACTTCTGCCAGTACCTCGTCTCCTACCTTCCAAACTTTACAGAAGTTCTTCTGCGAACCTTGCAGAACTAGCACTCCTGAAAGAAAGGATATTGCGGAGACATGGCTTAGCCACAGCCTGGGGGATGCTTCCAGAATGAGATTTTCACTCTGCAGCGGAGTGTGCACTGATATGAAACTTCCTGGCAGATTAAAACTGTGTGCCCGACCGAGACTCGAACTCGAGACCTTTGCCTTTCGCGGGCAAGTGCTCTACCATCTGAGCTACCGAGGTACTGGCAGAAGTAAAGCTGTGAGTACCGGGCGTGAGTCGTGCTTCGGTAGCTCAGATGGTAGAGCACTTGCCCGCTAAAGGCAAAGGTCCCGAGTTCGAGTCTCGGTCGGGCACACAGTTTTAATCTGCCAGGAAGTTTCACTTCCGTTGTACTCGATGACGTTTTATCAGCTACTACGAACTGCGACCTCTCTGGCAGGAAATCACGAATCCAGTCACATAATTAAGACGATATTCCATAAGCACGCAATTTCGGTACAAGCCGCTTATGTGGTACCTTCTCAAAAGCCCAAATCTAGAAATACGGAATCAATTTAAATCCCTTGTCAATAGCACTCAACACTTCGTCTGTGTAAAGAGCTAGTTGTGTTTCACAAGAAAGATGTTTTCTAAAACTGGATTGACTGTGTGTCAATAGGGCGTTCTCTTTGTGTTAATTCATAGTGTTGGAACACAATACATGTTCCAAAATCATGCTACATATCGACGTTAATGATTCAGAGGACTTCTACTACTACCTTTCTTGAATACTGGTGTGACCTGTGCAACTTTCCAGTCTTTGCGTACGGATCTTTCGTCGAGCGAAATCCAGAAGTAAATGGTCTTCAATGATGGTGCAGAGTCCGCGTGATCTTCATCTCGTTCTGTTTTGATTTGTGTGACAATCCAACCCTTCAAATGAAAATGTTTAATAGCACCACGTAATTAGATTTTCTCCATTTTCAATCGCATCCGACATACTGATCAATTCAGACGGGTGTCAACAATGAACTGTACGCCGTACACTGTTGAAATTCTCTATACGATCCTTGGAGTTATCAAGCTCACCAAGGCGCAACAAAAATGTTCCATCCATTCATGGAAATTTACCAGACTTACGAAGCCAGCCTTGTATCATTATTAACCAGGGCGGGAGTCCCGTCTTAATTTCTTTTTACCTTGCCTTCGTCAAAATGGTTCAAATGGCTCTGAGCACTATGCGACTTAACTTCTGAGGTCATTAGTCGCCTAGAACTTAGAACTAATTAAACCTAACTAACCTAAGGACATCACACACATCCATGCCCGAGGCAGGATTCGAACCTGTCTTCGTCACATTCAGCATACTTCAAGAAATGTTCACGTAACGCATCGAAGCGTTTCGAAAGTGTAGGCTCACTGTTCAAAACATATCACAAAAGCTAATATAACGCTGGCACCATCATAATACAAATATGCTCTACAAAAAGCCGTACTGATATTTTATCACGGAACAACTGAGTCACATTTGCCAGTCCCATAAACTGATAACAAAGACGCAAGGGTAACTTGTGATGGGACTGGCAAACGAAAAGGCATAGGTGTTTATAAAGTAAGACCGCATACATTACGACGGAACTAGGCATTTTAGTAGTTTTTGTGAGACAGTCTCAACAATGACAGCTCGCTGATGGGAGCTTTGTCGCAACAAAACGCGTTGCTGTGTTGGTGTGAACATTTATATGTTTCTGGATAAGGTCCGCCTTTAGCAAAACACAGTTTTGTTTTTTAACCCAAACATGTTTCACTGCAGTTGCAGCATCTTCAGTGGGCTTTTATTGTATGGCCTTTTACCACTTGGTGTGATTTTTCTGATGTTTTACCACACCATGTGGTAAAAAGCCATAAAATAAAAGCCCACTGAAGATGCTGCAACTGCAGTGGAACATGTTTGGGTTAAAAAACAAAACTGTGTTTTGCTAAAGGCGGACCCCATCCAAAAACTTATATTTGTTAAAGCAAACACGGAGAAAAGAGCTTCAACGCCAAGGTGTGAACATTGTTTCGAGTCAGCAGTATGGCAAAAAGCTGTACTGAACGGATAGTCACATCTTAATTTTGTCATAGACGGGAATAGAATTGGAAGAGCAGTTACACGAAATAGAAACTGTCTTGAAATCAAATTATAAGATGAATAACACAACAGGGGTGTATCTATGGTAATGGAATTTAGACAAATTAAGTCAGGTGATGCAGGAGAAATTAAATTAGAAAATAAGAGACTAAAAATAGTAGATGCATTTTGCTATTTAGACATGTACTGTGTTCGAAATTATGAGTTAACTCGAAGAAAACGATTTATTGACAAATAGCGCGGTTCAGAAAATATCTTTCTTGTGGAACACAACCAAGTTCTTTATCCTCACGAAGTAATGAGTGCTATCGACAGGGAATGTCCAATTGATTCCATATTTTTCGATATCCAGAAGGCTTTTGACAGCGTTCCTCACAAGCGACTACTAATCAAATTGTGTGCGTACTTCTTTCCAGTCCTGGAAGCACTTTTGGGACTCAGTTTTCGTTATGTTGTTCAGCTCCTTCAACGATTCAGTTTTTATCTCATCAACGGTAGCAACGACGTCCTTTCCTGGTTCTCTTCAGTCTCGGGAACAGAAAGAAGTCGTACGGTGCCACCGGCGATGTCTGGCGAATACGATGGCTGAGGCAACAACAACGGTTTTAGTTTTTGCCAAAAATCACGAACAAGCATTGAGCTGTGAGCGGGAGCAGTATTGTGATGCAATTTCCGCGAGTGGTTTCGTCTCATTTCTGCTCGTCTTCTTCGGATTGCTTCACGCAAGCAGCGCATAACTTCCAGGTAGTATTCCTTATTGACCGTACGATCACGAGATAGTGACTCATGATGCAACTTGCAATTGTAATCGAAGGAAACCGTAACAAGAACCTTCAGATGTGATCGAACTTATCGAATTTTTTTCGGTCTTGGCTCTTCAGGCAGTTTACACTGGGACGATTGGGACTTGGTTTCGACCTCGTCCCGTATACCCATGTTTCGTCAGCTATTATAACCGTCTATAGAAGTTCTGAATCGTTGTCGACTTCATTCAGGAATTTCTGAGCGATGTCTACGCGACGTCGTTTTTGGTCGAAATTCAACGATTTCACTTTATTCCATTTTTAAAGCAAAATTTAATGCACATTCTTTGATTCATCTATTTCGAAAGTAAAAAATCACCGAGCACACGAAAGCAAATACACTCCTGGAAATGGAAAAAAGAACACATTGACACCGGTGTGTCAGACCCACCATACTTGCTCCGGACACTGCGAGAGGGCTGTACAAGCAATGATCACACGCACGGCACAGCGGACACCCCAGGAACCGCGGTGTTGGCCGTCGAATGGCGCTAGCTGCGCAGCATTTGTGCACCGCCGCCGTCAGTGTCAGCCAGTTTGCCGTGGCATACGGAGGTCCATCGCAGTCTTTAACACTGGTAGCATGCCGCGACAGCGTGGACGTGAACCGTATGTGCAGTTGACGGACTTTGAGCGAGGGCGTATAGTGGGCATGCGGGAGGCCGGGTGGACGTACCGCCGAATTGCTCAACACGTGGGGCGTGAGGTCTCCACAGTACATCGATGTTGTCGCCAGTGGTCGGCGGAAGGTGCACGTGCCCGTCGACCTGGGACCGGACCGCAGCGACGCACGGATGCACGCCAAGACCGTAGGATCCTACGCAGTGCCGTAGGGGACCGCACCGCCACTTCCCAGCAAATTAGGGACACTGTTGCTCCTGGGGTATCGGCGAGGACCATTCGCAACCGTCTCCATGAAGCTGGGCTACGGTCCCGCACACCGTTAGGCCGTCTTCCGCTCACGCCCCAACATCGTGCAGCCCGCCTCCAGTGGTGTCGCGACAGGCGTGAATGGAGGGACGAATGGAGACGTGTCGTCTTCAGCGATGAGAGTCGCTTCTGCCTTGGTGCCAATGATGGTCGTATGCGTGTTTGGCGCCGGGCAGGTGAGCGCCACAATCAGGACTGCATACGACCGAGGCACACAGGGCCAACACCCGGCATCATGGTGTGGGGAGCGATCTCCTACACTGGCCGTACACCACTGGTGATCGTCGAGGGGACACTGAATAGTGCACGGTACATCCAAACCGTCATCGAACCCATCGTTCTACCATTCCTAGACCGGCAAGGGAACTTGCTGTTCCAACAGGACAATGCACGTCCGCATGTATCCCGTGCCACCCAACGTGCTCTAGAAGGTGTAAGTCAACTACCCTGGCCAGCAAGATCTCCGGATCTGTCCCCCATTGAGCATGTTTGGGACTGGATGAAGCGTCGTCTCACGCGGTCTGCACGTCGAGCACGAACGCTGGTCCAACTGAGGCGCCAGGTGGAAATGGCATGGCAAGCCGTTCCACAGGACTACATCCAGCATCTCTACGATCGTCTCCATGGGAGAATAGCAGCCTGCATTGCTGCGAAAGGTGGATATACACTGTACTAGTGCCGACATTGTGCATGCTCTGTTGCCTGTGTCTATGTGCCTGTGGTTCTGTCAGTGTGATCATGTGATGTATCTGACCCCAGGAATGTGTCAATAAAGTTTCCCCTTCCTGGGACAATGAATTCACGGTGTTCTTATTTCAATTTCCAGGAGTGTATAATCTTTTCGACTGTTGACAATAAACTAAATATTAAAAACAGCTGAAAACGGAAACATACGCGAGGAACTTGTGTACCAACAAAGTAAAAAATAGAAAATCGAATGTATAAAGTCTGAGAAATTAAAAAGATTCCCGTTACTTTTTGGTCTCGCCTCGAACATAAACGACATACGGGGGCTGGGACTTTAATGTGTTGCTGTTCATTTTTGGAACACAACCTACGACCAGCTTGGAGACAGAAGTGATGAAACTTTCTGCAGCACCTGACCATCATTTTGCAGGACAATGCTCAAGCACGTAGAGTTACTGATTTGTTTGACTGATGGGGCTGCTAAGTGCTATACCACCTACTGCACTCCCCTGACTTAAGCCCTCGTAAGTTCAACTCGATTTCTAAACTGAAGGTAACACTTCACGGCATTCGCTTCAGAACTGCTACAAATTCGTCGGGCAATAGAGCGCGCCGCTCGAACTGTCAATACAACCTGCACTGCTAAGAGTATCCTACGACTTCCACATCGCTGGTAACCGGTTATACACAATGCTGGTGACTACTTTGAAGGTCAGTAACACTTTGAAAAACGTATCTATTTTGTACGAGCTGTAAATAAATAGTTGCCACTATAAAAGTGTCAACCCTCGTAGTAGACAATCTGAGCTGCCCTCTTAGATTGTTTGCAGATGATGCTGTCATTCACAGTCTTGTCAGATGACCAAAACCAATTGCAAAATACTTTAGACACGATATCTGTATTGTGCGAAAAGTGCCAGTTGACTCTAAATAATGTAAAGTGATCCAGATAAGAGCAAAAGAAATCTGCTAAACAGGTTACACGATAAATCACAGAAACTAAATTCTTAGGGATTGCAAATATATATAACTTAAATTGGAACCATCACATAGAAAATGTTATGGGTGAAAGAAACAACGGCTGCCATGTATTAGCAGAACACTTAGAAAATGTAACACTGACAGATCTGCTAAAAGACACTGCTTACACCACACTTGTCCACCCTCTTCTGGAGTATTGCTGTGCGGTGTGGCATTCACATCAGATGGGACTGACGGAGGACTTCGAAAAAGTTCAAAGAAGGGCAGTTCGTTTTGTGTTATCGCGAGATAGGGGAGTATGCGTCACGTACGTGATGCGTGCACTGGGATGGCAATCATTAAAACAAAGGCGTTTTTCGTTGCAGCACGCCCACCCACATAGGGAAAAATGATCATCATAATAAAATAAGTCAGAGCTAGCGCAGAGAATTTTAAGTGCTCCTTTTTCAGTGCGCCGCTCGAGAGTGGAACGGTAGAGAAAAGCTTGAAGGTGGTTCGACGAACCCTCTGCCAGTCACTTAATTGTGAATCGCGGAATAATCATGTAGATGTTGATGCGATCAGCAAAATAACTGGGAATGGATGCCATACCGACGATATAATATGCAGTCTAGCAATTAAATTTGTTAACATCGGATATAAATTTAAGCAACATTAAGCCTTTTCTAAAGGATTATTCTGGAGGGTTGCCTTGTGTGGATGGTGAACAGTTCGGAAAGATGGAAATTCGTGGTAAGATCTTACGGGACCAAATTGATACGTCATCGGTCCCTACGCTTACACACTACTTAATCTAACCCAAACTAACTTACGCTAAGGACATCACGCACCCATACCCGAGGGAGGACTCGAACCTCCGTCGGGGGGAGCCGCGGAACAGGTCGGACAAGAAACGAATAGATGCTTTTAAAATGCAATGCTGCAAAAGAACGCTCAGTATTGCATAGGCACATCGAGTAACTAATAAGGAGATACGAATCGAATAGGGGAAAAAAGTAATTTATTTTGACTAAAACAAGGGATCGATTCATAGGGCACATTTTGAAGTATTAATGAGTCAGTTCAGTGATGGAGATGTGTGCGGGGGGTAAATTCTGTAATGGCAGACCACAGTCTGACTACAGCGAGCAGGTTAAAATGGATGGAGGGTGCAGAAGTTTTGCAGAGATGAAGGGGCTTGCACAGGCGAGACTGGCCGCATCAAACCGGCCTTCGCAATGACAACTACCAAACAGTGGTAGACTCTTAAGCGACTGTCACGTAGAAATGGGTAGCGCGCCCTTCACTGCATGAGTATGTAGTAAATCTGTACTTGTACTTACATTGTCCGGATCAGAAAACTCCTTCTCCATTTTAGTATCCCACGAATCCATTGCTATGAACTGATGAACACGTGTATGAGTCCAAGAGCCGAGTTTAATAGCACAGAAACACTTTCAGACGCGCTACGGTCACTACATTGGCGCCGAACGGAAACAAGAACTGGGCAGTGAAGACAGAGCACGGGAGAGTGTGTCAAAGACTCCTCACAAAGAGACCTGTGTCAAAGACAATTCCACGCCGCCCCGGGCATGGGTGGGGGGGAAGTGCCACGTTAACAGCTACACGAACGAGTCGCTTCCGGCGAAGTGCAGGCGGTTGGGGGGTTCGCCGGGAGGGGCGTACTAAACCGCTCCCCCTGCCACCCTAGGTGCCGGTATAAGGGCGAGTGGGTCAACAACTCCCAGACAGGCCGCTCACAGCTGAGTCGGTCACACAAAACCCGTGCATTAGGTGATCCGTTAGGTGGCCTCGCTACGTAAACAAACATTAAGGAGGTGCCGGCCGCGGTGGCCGTGCGGTTCTAGGCGCTCCAGTCCGGAGCCGCGCTGCTGCTGCGGTCGCAGGTTCGAATCCTGCCTCGGGCATGGGTGTGTGTCATGTCCTTAGGTTAGTTAGGTTTAAGTAGTTCTAAGTTCTAGGGGACTGATGACCTGAGATGTTAAGTCCCATAGTGCTCAGAGCCATTTGAACCATTACGGAGGTGGATATCAGTCGCTGCACGCTAAATGCCTGGTTACGTGGTCGCCAAACTGCGACCTGCAGATTGCAGGCGGTCCGAATCAATTATTCCTGCGTGCCGCGGTTCTCAGTCGTATTTTACAAAGGATCGTCTGAAGAGCTCAGAAAAATAAAGGAAACAAGAGTTAAAAATAAAATACCTTCTCTACCCTTCAAAGTAATCACTATTAGCTAGAACACCCGTGCGACATCGGATGTAAAACCATGAAGAACCGTCAGCAAACGCTTCTTGTAGAAGCGTTTGCTGACAGTTTCTAGTAACTTTGCAACCGGTCTCAGAAGGGTGTTCCAGCTATTAATGGTTATTTTGAGGGCCAGTAAAGGTTATTTTGTTCTTAACTCCTGTTTTATTTTTCTGAGATCGTTCACCTAATTTTTAAGACGCACCTTGTTTAAAAACAAGCATCTAGCAACTAAAAGCCGAATTCAAAAGCGTCAACTAACGTTAAAACACTCTTATGAGCAAAGTTTTCATACTCAGTAACAAACAGAGCACTGAAAGACCCAAGTCAAAAAAAAGTTCCCGGGAGTAGACAACATTTCATTATAACTACTGATTAGCCAAGGGAGAGCCAGCCATACAGAACTCTACCATCTGGTGAGCAAGATGAACGAGACAGGCGACTTCAAGAAGATATAATAATTCCAATCCCAAAGAAGGCCGGCCGTAGTGGCCGAATGGTTCTAGGCGCTTCAGTCTGGAACCGCGCGATCGCTACGGTCGCAGGTTCGAATCCTGCCTCGGGCATGGATGTATGTGATGTCCTTAGGTTAGTTAGGTTTAACTAGTTCTGAGTTCTAGAGGACTGATGACCTCAGAAGTTAAGTCCCATAGTGCTCGCAGCCATTTGAACCCAAAGAAAGCAAGTGCTGACAGGTGCGAAAATTATCGAACTGTCAGTTTAATAAGTCACGGCTGCGAAACAGCAACACGAATTCTTTGGAGAGGAATGGAGAAAGTGGTAGAGACCGATCTCGACGAAGATCAATTTGGATTCCGTAGAAATGTTGGAACACGTGACGCAATACTGACCCTGCGACTTAACTTAGAAGATAGGTTAAGAAAAGGCAAACCTACGTTTCTAGCATCTGTAGACTTGGAGAAAGCTTTTGACAATGTTGACTGGAATACGATTTGCGGAAAGCTTTTGACAATGTTGAGTAGAATACTCTCTTTCAGATTCTGAAGTTCGCAGGGGCAAAATAGAGGGAGCGAGAAGCTATTTGGAATTTGTACAGAAACCAGATGGCAGTTATAAGAGTCGAGAGGCATGAAAGGGAAGCAGTGGTTGGGAAGGGAGTGAGACAGGGTTGTAGCCTATCCCCAATGTTATTCAATCTGCATATTGAGCAAGCAGTAAAGTCAAGAAAGGAAAAATTTCGAGTAGGAATTAAAATTTGTTAACATCGAGTATTGATTTAAGTGTCAGGTAGTCTTTTCTGAAAGTATTTGTATGGAGTGTAGCCATGTATGGAAGTGAAACATGGACGATAAATAGTTTAGACAAGAAGAGAATAGAAGATTTCGAAATGTGGTGCTACAGAAGAAAGCTGAAGATTAGATGGGTAGATCACGTAACTAATGAGGAAGTACTGAATAGAATTGGGGAGGAGAGGAATTTGTGGCACACCTTGACTAGAAGAAGGGATCGGTCGGTAAGACAGTTTCTGAGGCAGCAAGAGATCATAGGACACGTTGTGAGGCTTCAAGAGATTACCGACTTAGTATTGGAGGGAAGCGTGGATGCTAAAAATCGTTGAGGGAGAGCAAGAAATGAATACACTGAGCAGATTCAGAAGGATGTAGGTTGCAGTAGGTACTGGGAGATGAAGAAGCTAGCACAGGACAGAGTAGCATGGAGAGTTGCATCAAACCAGTCTCCTGACTGAAGACCACACCGACAACAAACAAAAATACAAATACAGTAAAATTTTAAGAATTGTAATGTAAGTTGATGAATTGGGCTGTGAGTTAAGTAAAGTTGACCGATTATCACAAGGACAAGATGGGTAAGTGGCGCAGGCATTGCGTGATAAGAGGATGGGAGAGGGGGAACGTTTTGCTGTTTGTTTTCCAGCACTGACAACTCAAGCGCATGCGCGACGTGTACGGATCAGCTGCTATTGTATAAATCTTGACACGGAAGGAACATAGATTCGTGAATATTCGCTGTAGAGATGATCATATTAAAAGTTCGGTATATGATTATGTCGGAAAGAATACGGAATTAAATTAAGGCTGTTGTAATACAAAACACTGGGTAGATAAATATGAGATTCAAAACGTAGTAAACGTTTGTGGTCGTATCTCATATTGCATACAGCACTTCATCAGACAATTACTATGTCACAGCTTTGGGGTCGCAGACAGTGACAGCAATCTGAAACAGTGAACAGTTGACGGGAAATGTTTCGAATTGTGCCGACTTTTAACGATCAGTACTTGGGAGTGAGCAGTCAACTTTGCCAGCCCTCACTGTAGAAAGTCTGTGTGAGCGCGTAACAAATGATACCAGTTTATGTAGCTAACCAATTAAAAATAAGATCCGTACTCGAAACTGGCCCGAGGCGCGGTACTGGTTCCTGAGCGAAAACTTTTGACGACCAGTGACTTGATATAACATACGCTGCCAGGTGGACAAGGAGTCAATGACCAATCGCAGCACCACGTTACTGTTTATTTCGTTTGAGTAGCTGATCAGTGTCTTGAAAGGAGGATATAAGATGAACATCAACAAAAGCAAAACGAGGATAATGGAATGTAGTCAAATTAAATCGGGTGATGCTGAGGGGATTAGATTAGGAAATGAGGCACTTAAAGTAGTAAAGGAGTTTTGCTATTTAGGGAGCAAAATAACTGTTGATGGTCGATGTAGAGAGGATATAAAATGTAGACTGGCAATGGCAAGGAAATCGTTTCTGAAGAAGAGAAATTTGTTAACATCGAGTATAGATTTAAGTGACAGGAAGTCGTTTCTGAAAGTATTTGTATGGAGTGTAGCCATGTATGGAAGTGAAACATGGACGATAACCAGTTTGGACAAGAAGAGAATAGAAGCTTTCGAAATGTGGTGCTACAGAAGAGTGCTGAAGATAAGGTGGGTAGATCAACGTAACTAATGAGCAGGTATTGAATAGGATTGGGGAGAAGAGAAGTTTGTGGCACAACTTGAGTAGAAGAAGGGATCGGTTGGTAGGACATGTTTTGAGGCATCAAGGGATCACAAATTTAGCATTGGAGGGCAGCGTGGAGGGTAAAAATCGTAGAGGGAGACCAAGAGATCAGTACACTAAGCAGATTCAGAAGGATGTAGGTATCAGTAGGTACTGGGAGATGAAGAAGCTTGCACAGGATAGAGTAGCATGGAGAGCTGCACCAAACCAGTCTCAGGACTGAAGACCACAACAACAACAACAGCTGATCAGCTGGCGATGCCTGGCTGCTCAAGTAGTCTAAAAGACAGCAAAATAAATACAATGTATCTGCATTGGAAAATAAGAATTGTTTCATTTATACGTTTAGAAAATGTTGATCCAGTCTGTTATGTTGCGGTGTTCACTTCGCAGAGTGGTTTGACGCAGCTCTCTACACTAACTCTGTCCTTAGCAGTCTCTTCGTCTCTCCTTCAACCTGCACCCACTTGAACCAGCTTACTGCACTGAAGCCTTCATCTGACTCTCTGACCAATGTGACAACTGTTTGAGGTACCGGGATGTGTTCTGTTAACCTATTCCTTCTTTTGGCGAAGTTGTGACACAAAGCTTTTTTCCTCCTGATTTAGATGTAACTCGTCATTAGTTATTCCTTCTACTCATCCAATTTTCAGCGTTCTTATATACACTACTTTACGAAAGTTTCTATTCCTCACTTGTCAGTATTTTTTGTAGTCCATCTTTCATTTCGATATGGGGCTACACTCCAGACAAGTACTTGCAGGAATGACTTAACGTTGTATTCAGTGTTAACAAAGTTCTCTTTTATAGACCATTTTTTTTCCAGTGTGAGCTTATGTTGTCTTTACTCCTGTCATCGTCAGTTATTTCTTAACTCCAATAGCAAAACTTACCTAGTGCGCTAAATGTCTGACTTCCAAATTTAGCCGGCTTTGGTCGCCGAGCGGTTCTAGGCGCTGCAGTCCGGAACCGCGCGACCGCTACGGTCGCAGGTTCGAATCCTGCCTTAGGCATGGATGTGTGTGATGTCCTTAGGTTAGTTAGGTTTAAGTAGTTCTAAGTACTAGGGGACTGATGACCTCAGAAGTTAAGTCCCATACTGCTCAGAGCCATTTGAACCATTTTTTCCAAATTTAATTCCCTCAGCGTCGCCTAATTTAATTCGACTGCATTCCATTACCCTCGTGTTCCTTTTATTGATGCTTATCTTATAACCTCTTTTCGAGACACTATGCATTTCATTCGAGAGGATCTCCTAGTCCTTTGCGGTCTCCGAGAGAAATACTCGTTTGCTTTAATTTCTTACAGAACAGCAGACATTTGTGGATCCTCCCCTCCTCGCGGCGAGACAGTGGAGTGGTGTGCGGCGCTATTATCTTGTTACTGTTTGATCCAGTTTCACACATGCTATGTCATTAAAATCCTGTTAGAAGGCTCTTTCCATTACGACAGAAAAAGTATAAAGTGCGGTGCCCCGTTGTATCTTCTCTAAAACTTAAGAGCCGCGCTCCTTGAACTACTAGTGTCAACTTACTTGAATGCCGGATACAGGCTCAGCTTCCCCGCACCTCCGGCGTCTTCTGCTTGCATGAAACTCTTCTCCGAAGATTCTATATTTTGAAGAAGGTGAAAATTCATCTACTATTCCAAAATCTTATTATCTAGTGCAAATAAAGACTCTCTGAAAATTCAGTTGCTGGTAACATATTCTATATTCAAAATTCAATACACCATTTCTCTGCTACATTAAACAGTCAGCCCACACTTTCCTAGGGCATTCGCACACGACTGAATTCAACCAAATTACATAACATTTTTTCTGAACGATACAATACTAATATACATGTCCGTCGGCTCGAGACCAACTCACTATTAATAATAATCATTTTTTTCTTCCGTTGTCTCTCCACAACCCACAACAATCACCAATGTTTTTCGTGCAGGAAATTAGTCCACGGAATTCTGGGCCGGAAGTTTTCCTTTTCTCTTTGCTGCAACCGAGCGCGGCACTTGTTGGGCCGGTTTTGCTGTTCTTTCTCGGTTAGCCTGCACAAATAACGTTCTGCGGCAGTGTGTATCTGTTTATGCTACAACCCACTACAAAATAACGTGTGTTCGAAGCGGCTGGAACACAAGAGACTCCAGACTTTCGTAAAATTCCGGGGGCACTACAAAAGGTTATTTTTTTAAAGTAGGTGTCTGAATTCGACAGTTATAAAGTTAAAAGCCACGTTCTTACATCAGCTGTAACTTATCGAAAACATCACTTCGACGTATTTTCTCGTTCTGGGTATACAGGGTGTGTCAAAATAATGTATACATACTTTGAAGCGGCATAGAAAATTATTTCCCATTCTACAATGTTAAATTTCTGGAAATGAAAAGCTCAAAGTCCAATTGGAAAAATAAATGTACTTTGTAAATGTGGTTAATGTTCAAACTGGTGGCCTTCAGCATCAATACATTTCTGAGTACGAGTCACCACTGATTCCGTACATCGTACCAAAGTGTCCAATGGGATTTCTGCGCACACCGCCTGAATCTGATTCCAAAGTGTGTCCGGGTTACGTCGTTTACGTTTGTACACCTCATCTTTTACTGTGCCCCATAAGAAGAAATCCAGCGGCGTGAGGTCTGGAGAGCGTGCAGGGAACTCGATTGGTCCCCTGCGTCCTATCCACTGGCCTGGCACACTGTGATCCAGGTACGCTCGTACGTCCCGCAGGACTCAAGTTTCACACGGAATTTGCAGTCTCCCCTCCACAACGGCCAACGGCCGGTCACGTGATTCCACCCCCACATGGACAGGAGGCGGGGCGTGACTACCAGCGCTCCTATTCAGCATTTGCTGAGAGCGACTGTATGGAAAATATTGACAGTTCAATAATTATTGTATCCTATTTGAGCAACAAATTGAGTTTCCAACATTTTGTCCTTCTTCAGCCGACTGTAAAACTCTGAAAAGTCATATCCCATGTATTGCCAAACTATGCATTAAATGTTATATCAGCCTAAGACATGGATATATTATGAACATAATGCTTGAAGTATGCGGAATAAAATCTCACAACAACACCAGCAGACAGCAACTTCAATAAACAAAAGACACGAGCAATGAACTGTTTGCATCTGCTAAATGTTTATGTACAAAGAAATAGCCAACTCGTTACGGCACGTTCAAGTGGAAATTTCACGAACTTAGTCCTTTTTAAGTGCCGTACACGAAATTAAAGCCGACTCCTTCGGCAATTTTGTCACAGACATTTTATTTTGAGCAATAAAAACATCACAGTAGAAACTCGTGTTCGCTACACACGAAAGTTAATAAGAAAAAAATGTTTATTTTCAGAAACAAAACGGAAAAAGAGCGCAAACTTTTGTTAGGTCACTTAATCTTCTAGGCTCTTTTTGAGCTGTATGTTTTTAAACAACTCGTAGTAAAAACCTGAAAAGAATCTGTGCAATCTGGCTGTAGTGCACTTTGCTGGTTTTGCTTACACACACAAAGCAGGCGAGAGTGTGTTTATCTGGCGGGAAAGGCAACATGATACACTCAAGTAACACCAGGAGCGCTGGCAGTCACGCCGCGCCTCCTGTCCGTGTGGAGGTGGAATCACGTGACCGGCCTTTGGCCGTTGTGGAGGGGAGACTGCAAATTCCGTGTGAAACTTGTCTCTTGCCGTACGTCCCTATGATAGTGCGGAGGGGCGCCATCTTGTTGGAAATAAAACTCATCATTACCGTATAATGCAAGAATGACAGGGAATATGGTACGTTTCTCCAGTAACATTACCTTCAAAGCGGAAAGGCCCAATGAGTCCCCTTGCAGACAAACCACACCACACATTTACACCAGGCAAATTGACAGCCTTTTCAACTGTAATGTGAGGATTATCTTCAACCCAGTACACATAATTGTGCCTATTGACAGTTCCATTGAGTTTGAGTTGGGCTTCATCCGACCAAATTATGCTACCCATAAATCCCGGTTCACGTCTCACCATCTCCTGAACCCATTCACAAAATTCTAACCTTCCATCTGGATGGTCGTCACGTTACTCTCACGTGCCGCTTGCCTTGAAGAGTTTTGAGGCGAATGCTGAAACAGTTCCAAGACTGCAGTTGTGGAATCATCACTTGTAGCTGTACGATGATGAAAGACACACAACACCCAGTCATCTCGAGGCAGAGAGGAATCGAACCCGGGACCCCGTGCGCGGGAAGCGAGAACGCTACCGTAAGACCACGAGCCGCGGACAACCACAAGATTATAACCACCTACCCAATAGCTGGTTTGACCATCTTTGGCACGGATAACGGCGGCGACACGTCGTGATATTGGAAGCAATGAGGTCGCTGGAGTGAGTTGGCATCACATCTGCACACGCAAGTCACCTGATTGCCGTAAATTACTGGGAGGGGGGCGATGAGCTCTGACGTGCTTTCAGTCACCTCCCAGATGTGTTTGACCGGGTTCAGGTCTGGCGAGTGGGAGCCAGCAGGTCAACTGGAACTCGCCCCTGTTTTCCTCGAACCACTGCATCTCACACCTGGCCTTGTGACACGGCCCGTTATCTTGTTGAAAACTGCCACTGCTCTCGGGAAACATGATCCTAATGAAGGGGTGCACGTGCTCTGCAACCAGTGTACGATACTCCTTGGCCGTCATGGTGCCCTGCGCGAGCTCCACTGGCCACGTCAATGTTCCCCAGGGTATAATGGAGCCGCTGCCAGCCTGTGTCTCCCTCAGTACAGGTGTCAAAGAACGCCCTCCCATCGGCTTGACGAAGAAGGTATCGGGATTCGTTAGACTGTGCAACGCTCTGCCACTACGCCAACGTCCCGTGTCATGGTCATGTGCCCATTTCAGTCGTAGTTGCCGATATCGTGGTGTTAACATTCGTACGTGGATGGGTCATCGGCTATGTACTCTGAGTGTTCAGACATCTACATCTACATCTACATCCATACTCCGCAAGCCACCTGACGCTGTGTGGCGGAGGGTACCCTGAGTACCTCTATCGGTTCTCCCTTCTATTCCAGTCTCGTATTGTTCGTGGAAAGAAGGATTGTCGGTATGCCTCTGTGTGGGCTCTAATCCCTCTGACTTTATCCTCATGGTCTCTTCACGAGATATACGTAGGAGGGAGCAATATACTGATTGACTCCTCGGTGAAGGTATGTTCTCGAAACGTCAACAGAAGCCCGTACCGAGCTACTGAGCGACTCTCTTGCAGAGTCTTCCACTGGAGCTTATCTATCATCTCCGTAACGCTTTCGCGATTACTAAATGATCCTGTAACGAAGCGCGCTGCTCTCCGTTGGATCTTCTCTATCTCTTGTATCAACCCTATTTGGTACGGATCCCACACCGGTGAGCAGTATTCAAGCAGTGGGCGAACAAGTGTACTGTAACCTACTTCCTTTGTTTTCGGACTTCATTTCCTTTTGTGCGCTTTTTAAAATTGTACTTATAAAGAACTATTAGAGAACTGAATTTTACATTCTGAAAAATTATAGTATCTCTGTACAAAGTAAATTTTCACATAAACCTAAATTCCAGGGTTTAAAATTGCATGTAATAACTGCCCTCCATAGGTGTAAGAACAGAGTCTGCAGAAGTGACATTCAGTGCTAGGAACCACAATGTTCTTTGTCGCCTCAGAGAATAAATTTGATATAAATTAACACTTTTAAGTATTGTGTTGGAGAAACAGAGCACCCCATCATAATTGTCCTGAAGTTCTTCCTGTAAATGATCACTGGCTATTGTAAAATCGTCGTCGTAGGGTTGATGATTTAAGGAGGGTGGGGGGGCGGGGGTATATAAGCATTCTGCCAGAACTGACCGTGGAGAGCGAGTTCGAAATTATTCGCGCGCTGTCAGAGACCACATCTGTGGAGTTAAGAGCTAGAAGATTTTATTGTCTTTTCGTAGTTAGTCGACACAGTTTAGAAGTCGACGAAGAAATTAATTTGGTGCTCAGAATTGCAGAATACAATTATCAGTAGAAGGGATCGACGGGAAAAATCCACTAAGTCATCAGTGCCAGCTTTTAGGATCTGTAGCTTAATTTCGATTATGATATTGTAGTACCGGGGAGCATTATTCGTTGCATCAACGGAGTAGGAAGTAATTAAATGTTTCACTGAGACATTTAAGTCTCTTTATTATCTACGATAATGATCGAAGCAGACGAAATGAATTAAAATTTGTGATGCGGCCGGGACTCGAACCCGGGCCTTCTTGCTTGCTGGGCAAGGGAAAAGAATTGAAGTTTGTGTTCCGGAGGGCCCTCAAATTAGATAGTTCGTGCAACAATATTAATCATTGTACTGTGGTGGTGCAATGGTTGGCATTTCTGCCTACCAAGAAAGAAGACTCGGCCGCAGCACAAATTTTAATTCATTTCCTCTGCTTCGGTCATTATCGCAGATAATAAAGAGACTTATATGTCTCAGGGAAACATTTAATTATGAGATCTGTAAGATCACCAATGGTGCAGGACGTCCCATTACGTCCAATGCTGGGGTGCTTGCCAACATCGGAGAGCCCTGGCAGTAGTGACAATATACACTCCTGGAAATGGAAAAAAGAACACATTGACACCGGTGTGTCAGACCCACCATACTTGCTCCGGACACTGCGAGAGGGCTGTACAAGCAATGATCACACGCACGGCACAGCGGACACACCAGGAACCGCGGTGTTGGCCGTCGAATGGCGCAAGCTGCGCAGCATTTGTGCGCCGCCGCCGTCAGTGTCAGCCAGTTTGCCGTGGCATACGGAGCTCCATCGCAGTCTTTAACACTGGTAGCATGGTTCAAAAATGGTTCAAATGGCTCTGAGCACTATGGGACTCAACTGCTGAGGTCATTAGTCCCCTAGAACTTAGAACTAGTTAAACCTAACTAACCTAAGGACATCACAAACATCCATGCCCTAGGCAGGATTCGAACCTGCGACCGTAGAGGTCTTGCGGTTCCAGACTGCAGCGCCTTTAACCGCACGGCCACTTCGGCCGGCGTACTGGTAGCATGCTGCGACAGCGTGGACGTGAACCGTATGTGCAGTTGACGGACTTTGAGCGAGGGCGTATAGTGGGCATGCGGGAGGCCGGGTGGACGTACCGCCGAATTGCTCAACACGTGGGGCGTGAGGTCTCCACAGTACATCGATGTTGTCGCCAGTGGTCGGCGGAAGGTGCACGTGCCCGTCGACCTGGGACCGGACCGCAGCGACGCACGGATGCACGCCAAGACCGTAGGATCCTACGCAGTGCCGTAGGGGACCGCACCGCCACTTCCCAGCAAATTAGGGACACTGTTGCTCCTGGGGTATCGGCGAGGACCATTCGCAACCGTCTCCATGAAGCTGGGCTACGGTCCCGCACACCGTCAGGCCGTCTTCCGCTCACGCCCCAACATCGTGCAGCCCGCCTCCAGTGGTTTCGCGACAGGCGTGAATGGAGGGACGAATGGAGACGTGTCGTCTTCAGCGATGAGAGTCGCTTCTGCCTTGGTGCCAATGATGGTCGTATGCGTGTTTGGCGCCGTGCAGGTGAGCGCCACAATCAGGACTGCATACGACCGAGGCACACAGGGCCAACACCCGGCATCATGGTGTGGGGAGCGATCTCCTACACTGGCCGTACACCACTGGTGATCGTCGAGGGGACACTGAATAGTGCACGGTACATCCAAACCGTCATCGAACCCATCGTTCTACCATTCCTAGACCGGCAAGGGAACTTGCTGTTCCAACAGGACAATGCACGTCCGCATGTATCCCGTGCCACCCAACGTGCTCTAGAAGGTGTAAGTCAACTACCCTGGCCAGCAAGATCTCCGGATCTGTCCCCCATTGAGCATGTTTGGGACTGGATGAAGCGTCGTCTCACGCGGTCTGCACGTCCAGCACGAACGCTGGTCCAACTGAGGCGCCAGGTGGAAATGGCATGGCAAGCCGTTCCACAGGACTACATCCAGCATCTCTACGATCGTCTCCATGGGAGAATAGCAGCCTGCATTGCTGCGAAAGGTGGATATACACTGTACTAGTGCCGACATTGTGCATGCTCTGTTGCCTGTGTCTATGTGCCTGTGGTTCTGTCAGTGTGATCATGTGATGTATCTGACCCCAGGAATGTGTCAATAAAGTTTCCCCTTCCTGGGACAATGAATTCACGGTGTTCTTATTTCAATTTCCAGGAGTGTATAAGGGCAAATGAATTGAAGTTTGTGTTGGTGAGGGCACTCAGCTTAGATAGTTCGTGCACCAACATTAATCATCGTACTGTGGTGGCGCAATGGTTAGCATTTCTGCGTAGTAAGCTTCACTCGGGTTCGAGTCCCGGCTGCAGCACAAATTTTAATTCATTTCGTCTGCTTCGATGATTTTTGGCATAGGAAGTACAGGGCTATTACAAATGATTGAAGCGATTTCATAAATTCACTGTAGCTCCATTCATTGACATATGGTCACGACACACTACAGATACGTAGAAAAACTCATAAAGTTTTGTTCGGCTGAAGCCGCACTTCAGGTTTCTGCCGCCAGAGCGCTCGAGAGCGCAGTGAGACAAAATGGCGACAGGAGCCGAAAAAGCGTATGTCGTGCTTGAAATGCACTCACATCAGTCAGTCATAACAGTGCAACGAGGCTTCAGGACGAAGTTCAACAGAGATCCACCAACTGCTAACTCCATTCGGCGATGGTATGCGCAGTTTAAAGCTTCTGGATGCCTCTGTAAGGGGAAATCAACGGGTCGGCCTGCAGTGAGCGAAGAAACGGTTGAACGCGTGCGGGCAAGTTTCACGCGTAGCCCGCGGAAGTCGACGAATAAAGCAAGCAGGGAGCTAAACGTACCACAGCCGACGGTTTGGAAAATCTTACGGAAATGGCTAAAGCAGAAGCCTTACCGTTTACAATTGCTACAAGCCCTGACACCCGATGACAAAGTCAAAGGCTTTGAATTTTCGGCGCGGTTGCAACAGCTCATGGAAGAGGACGCGTTCAGTGCGAAACTTGTTTTCAGTGATGAAGCAACATTTTTTCTTAATGGTGAAGTGAACAGACACAATGTGCGAATCTGGGCGGTAGAGTATCCTCACGCATTCGTGCAGTAAATTCGCAATTCACCAATAGTTAACGTGTTTTGTGCAATCTCACGGTTTAAAGTTTACAGCCCCTTTTTCTTCTGCGAAAAAACGTTACAGGACACGTGTATCTGGACATGCTGGAAAATTGGCTCATGCCACAACTGGAGACCGACAGCGCCGACTTCATCTTTCAACAGGATGGTGCTCCACCGCACTTCCATCATGATGTTCGGCATTTCTTAAACAGGAGATTGGAAAACCGATGGATCGGTCGTGGTGGAGATCACGATCAGCAATTCATGTCATGGCCTCCACGCTCTCCCGACTTAACCCCATGCGATTTCTTTCTGTGGGGTTATGTGAAAGATTCAGTGTTTAAACCTCCTCCACCAAGAAACGTGCCAGAACTGCGAGCTCGCATCAACGATGCTTTCGAACTCATTGATGGGGACATGCTGCGCCGAGTGTGGGAGGAACTTGATTATCGGCTTGATGTCTGCCGAATCACTAAAGGGGCACATATCGAACATTTGTGAATGCCTAAAAAAACTTTTTGAGTTTTTGTATGTGTGAAAATATCTCAAATAATAAAGTTATTGCAGAGCTGTGAAATCGCTTCAATCATTTGTAATAACCCTGTAATTTGGGGTATCGACAATGCAAGAGCATTTGGCGTCCCCCCACACGAGGTACCGAGAAGCGCCCTCTGCAGCGCACCGAGGCTCCACACGGCGCTACTGGAAGGAGACGCGGCTCCTTTGTAGTCGGGCCGCCGCTTTGATATGCCGCGCCGCCGTTTCCGTTTCGTCATTGAGTTTGAATCAGCGGGATGCCTCTCTTTTACTTCTTTTACTGAATAAGAAAAGAGGTAATCTAAAAGTCAATCCTGGGTGCTACTTCTTCTCGAAGGTTGGTTGGTTGTTTTGGGGAAGGAGACCAGACAACGAGGTCATCGGTCTAATCGGATTAGAGAAGGGTGGGGAAGGGAGTCGGCCGTGCCCTTTCAAATGAACCATCCCGGCATTTGCCTGGAGCGATTTAGGGAAATCACGGAAAACCTAAATCAGGATGGCCGGACGCGGGATTGAACCGTCGTCCTCCCGAATGCGAGTCCAGTGTCTAACCACTGCGCCACCTCGCTCGGTTTCTCGAAGGAAAAGTAGTTAAAGGGTTTACTGAAATTGCAGCCGATTTGCCCAACTGTGTGGCGGCTACAGATGTTAAACTTACACGTGTCATCAAGCGGGTTTCTTTCTCGGTATTGTTGCTGGCGATGTGAGATTCCCACCACAGAGTCATGCTCATTGACACTGGAGCAAATAGAAGATCGCCTGCTTCATAAGAAGTTAATTGACAATGAAAGTAAATTTCCTCTAGGCCTGCACTTGAGTGAAGGCTGTGATTTCTTTCCTCTTGCAATCTGTGGTAGTGTGGGTTTAGGTATGTCATCTTTTTTAATACGGAGACAAAAGTTTTCATATACAGCCTTTCTAGAGCTAGGAGATACATTGAATGTATTTTTGGCGTTACTGCTGCTAAGGTGTGCAGAATTTTTGATCGGTCTTTAAAAATATCTCCAGAATTTGCTGAAGATTTTATAAGTGCTTGCTTCGCGTTGCACAATTTTGTTCGTGATCGAGACACATACGTATCTGAGAAGAGAGTGCTTGTGGGTTACATGACGTGTCAACATACCCAACACAAGTGGGAAGAAATGTGACTTCCACCAGTCGTTTTCTTGTTTGAGTTTCAAATGTGTATTTATTAAAAAGGGTACAAATATTTGAATGGAACAATGCCTATTGACAGTACCACAAAGAAAGTAGACGAAATTACACTACTGGCCATTAAAATTGCTACGCCAAGAAGAAATGCAGATGATAAACGGGTATTCATTGGACAAATACACTCCTGGAAATTGAAATAAGAACACCGTGAATTCATTGTCCCAGGAAGGGGAAACTTTATTGACACATTCCTGGGGTCAGATACATCACATGATCACACTGACAGAACCACAGGCACATAGACACAGGCAACAGAGCATGCACAATGTCGGCACTAGTACAGTGTATATCCACCTTTCGCAGCAATGCAGGCTGCTATTCTCCCATGGAGACGATCGTAGAGATGCTGGATGTAGTCCTGTGGAACGGCTTGCCATGCCATTTCCACCTGGCGCCTCAGTTGGACCAGCGTTCGTGCTGGACGTGCAGACCGCGTGAGACGACGCTTCATCCAGTCCCAAACATGCTCAATGGGGGACAGATCCGGAGATCTTGCTGGCCAGGGTAGTTGACTTACACCTTCTAGAGCACGTTGGGTGGCACGGGATACATGCGGACGTGCATTGTCCTGTTGGAACAGCAAGTTCCCTTGCCGGTCTAGGAATGGTAGAACGATGGGTTCGATGACGGTTTGGATGTACCGTGCACTATTCAGTGTCCCCTCGACGATCACCAGTGGTGTACGGCCAGTGTAGGAGATCGCTCCCCACACCGTGATGCCGGGTGTTGGCCCTGTGTGCCTCGGTCGTATGCAGTCCTGATTGTGGCGCTCACCTGCACGGCGCCAAACACGCAGACGATCATCATTGGCACCAAGGCAGAATCGACTCTCATCGCTGAAGACGACACGTCTCCATTCGTCCCTCCATTCACGCCTGTCGCGACACCACTGAAGGCGGGCTGCACGATGTTGGGGCGTGAGCGGAAGACGGCCTAACGGTGTGCGGGACCGTAGCCCAGCTTCATGGAGACGGTTGCGAATGGTCCTCGCCGATACCCCAGGAGCAACTGTGTCCCTAATTTGCTGGGAAGTGGCGGTGCGGCACTGCGTAGGATCCTACGGTCTTGGCGTGCATCCGTGCGTCGCTGCGGTCCGGTCCCAGGTCGACGGGCACGTGCACCTTCCGCCGACCATTGGCGACAACATCGATGTACTGTGGAGACCTCACGCCCCACGTGTTGAGCAATTCGGCGGTACGTCCACCCGGCCTCCCGCATGCCCACTATACGCCCTCGCTCAAAGTCCGTCAACTGCACATACGGTTTACGTCCACGCTGTCGCGGCATGCTACCAGTGTTAAAGACTGCGATGGAGCTCCGTATGCCACGGCAAACTGGCTGACACTGACGGCGGCGGTGCACAAATGCTGCGCAGCTAGCGCCATTCGACGGCCAACACCGCGGTTCCTGGTGTGTCCGCTGTGCCGTGCGTGTGATCATTGCTTGTACAGCCCTCTCGCAGTGTCCGGAGCAAGTATGGTGGGTCTGACACACCGGTGTCAATGTGTTCTTTTTTCCATTTCCTGGAGTCTATATTATACTAGAACTGACATGTGATTACATTTTCACGCAGTTTGGGTGCATAGATCCTGAGAAATGAGTACCCAGAACAACCACCTCTGGCCGTAATAACGGCCTTGATACGCCTGGGCATTGACTCAAACAGAGCTTGGATGGCGTGTACACGTACAGCTGCCCATGCAGCTTCAACACGATACCACAGTTCATCAAGAGTAGTGACTGGCGTATTGTGACGAGCCAGTTCCTCGGACACCTTTGACCAGACGTTTTCACTTGGTGAGAGATCTGGAGAATGTGCTGGCCAGGGCAGCAGTCGAACATTTTCTGTATCCAGAAAGGCCCGTACAGGATCTGCAACATGCTGTCGTGCATTACCCTGCTGAAATGTAGGGTTTCGCAGGGATCGAATGAAGGGTAGATCCACGGGTCGTAACACATCTGAAATGTAACGTCCACTGTTCAAAGTGCCGTCAATGCGAACAAGAGGTGACCGAGACCCCATACCATCACCCCGGGTGACACGCCAGTATGGCGATGACGAATACATTCTTCCATGTACGTTCACCGCGATGTCGCCAAACACGGATGCGACCATCATCATGCTGTAAACACAACCTGGATTCATCCGAAAAAATGACGTTTTGCCATTCGTGCACCGACGTTCGTCGTTGAGTACACCATCGGAGGCGCTCCTGTCTGTGATGCAGGGTCAAGGGTAACCGCAGCCATGGTCTCCGAGCTGATAGTCCGTGCTGCTGCAAACGTCGTCGAACTGTTCGTGCAGATGGTTGTTGTCTCGCAAACGTCCCCATCTGTTGACTCAGGGATCGAGACGTGGCTGCACGATCTGTTACAGCCATGCGGGTAAAATGCCTGTCATCTCGACTGCTAGTGGTACGAAGCCGTTGGGATCCAGCACTGCGTTCCGTATTACCCTACTGAACCCACCGATTCTATATTCTGCTAGCAGTCTCGACCAACGCGAGCAGCAACGTCGCGATACGATAAATCGCAATCGCGGTAGGCTGCAATCCGACCTTTATCAAAACCAGAAACGTGATGGTACGCATTTCCCCTCCTTACACGAGGCATCACAACAACGTTTCACCATACAACGCCGGTCAACTTTTGTTTGTGTATCAGAAATCGGTTGGAACCTTTCCTCACGTAGCACTTTGTATGTGTCGCCACCGGCGCCAACCTTGTGTGAATGCTCTGAAAAGCTAACGATTTGCATACCACAGCATCTTCTCCCTGTCGGTTAAATTTCGCGTCTTTAGCACGTCATCTTCGTGGTGTAGCAATTTTAATGGCCACTAGTGTAGAACGCCAATGGTGTTTGTTGCAGGAGTCTAGTTTAAGTGCCGGCAGGAGTGGCCGTGCGGTTAAAGGCGCTTCAGTCTGGAACCGCAAGACCGCTACGGTCGCAGGTTCGAATCCTGCCTCGGGCATGGATGTGTGTGATGTCCTTAGGTTAGTTAGGTTTAACTAGTTCTAAGTTCTAGGGTCTTATGACCACAGCAGTTGAGTCCCATAGTGCTCAGAGCCATTTCAACCATTTTGAACATGTGGTTCCTGCCAGAATCAGTAGCCAGAGTAGCCGCCATTGTTGGAGATCACCGCTGCCACACGTCTCGGCATTGAGTCAAAGAGACGTTGGATGTGTTCCTGGGGTACAGCAGCCCAAGCAGCTTCCACACGTTGCCAAAGATCATCTGGTGTGGCAGCTGGGGATGTAATCTGGGTCACTCGTTGAGCAATCATGGACCACATGTTTTCTATCGGCGAAAGATCCGGAGAGCGAGCCGGCCAGGGAAGCAATTCAATCTGGTTATTGACGAAGAACCTTTGGACAATGCGTGCCACGTGTGGTCGCGCATTATCCTGTTGAAATATGCCTGTGGCCGAGCCCTGAAGGTAAGGAAGGACAACTGGCTCCAGCACCTCGGATATGTAGCGCCGGCTATTTAAAGTACCGGCAATGTGTACTAGAGGCGTGCGAGAGTAATATCCAATACCGCCCCATACCATAATACCCGGTGCAAGACCAGTGTGGCGGTGCATAATGCAGCTGTCCAGCATCCTCTCTCCACGGTGTCTCCACACTCGAATCCGACCATCGTGGTGCTGCAGACAGGAGCGTGCCTCGTCAGTAAAGACAACGTCATTCCATTCTGCCGTCCACATCCGTCTGTCATCACACCATTGGCGACGGAGACGTCTGTGGTTCTGCGTCAATGGTAGACGAAGCAATGGACGTCTTGCGGACAGACCACTCTGCTGTATACGGCGTCGAATGGTACGCGCAGACACTGGATGATGCGTTACAGACCCAATGTGCTGTGCTATGTTTCGGGATGTCACTGAGCGATCCGTCACTGCCATGCGCACAATTTGCCTATCAGCACGTGCAGTGGTGCACCGAGGTGAATGCGATCGACCACGTCGGTCCGTCGTACCCTCCTGCATCCAACGGTCACATATCCGCATTACAGTTGTTTGGTTTCGTCCAACACGACTAGCGATTTCTGTGTATGATAATCCACAATCTCGGTAAGCCACTATCCTTCCTCTGTCGAACTCGGATACTTGATCAAAAGATGTTCGCTGTTGTCTACGAGGCATAACTGATCGTCTTGTGAAACAACCGCAAGGTAAACACACGTGCCGAACGTACACTCGTCGAAATCGCCAAGCCTTAAATGGCGCTATGAGGTGGCGCCACAGGCGCGCGTGATGTGCATCTGCGCTGAAATTCTAATCAGTTGCATACCTCATCGCTGCAAACTCATGGTGTAAATTTCACTTGATTCGGATGCTTCCTTCAGGGTGTTGCATTTACGGTGGCCAGCAGTGTAGTTCACCAGATGTCGTAGTTTGAACATTGTAAACAGCGACAGTCGTATCTTCCCTGTTGTACCACAAACGAATGTGGATTTCACATGGATACGTATGTGCAGCCCTACACAGATGTTAGTAAGTCGCCGGAGGTGTCATGTTGTTAAATAGGACATTGCCTAGGACAAACGGAAGACAAATAATGGCGAATGCAGTACCTCTGTGCGATCTGACACGAAAAGAACCAATGTATCCTCAAAGCCTGTTATCGAAATAACCACCACCAGCGTAAGTACAAGCTCGCAGTCTGCCAGGCAACGATTGCTGAACAGCTCCTAGCGTGTCAGCGGAAACTGCAGCGCAGGCAGCAGTAATCCACCTTACTCTGGAGGAGTCCCTTAGTTTGATCAGTGACAAACTGGATGAAGAACTGGTGAAGCTTTGTCGTCATGTGCTGACGTCCACGTATTTTTTATTTTAACGGTAACATTTTTGAACAGAATGACGGAGTGGCTATGGGTAGTCATTTATCACCCATAGTCGCCAGTTTATTTACGGAGGACTTCTAGGATATGGCACTGAGGACTTCAGCTTTGCAACCAACGTGCTTCTGGAGATATGTGGATGACACCTTTTTCGTCTGGCCGCATGGACGTGATGCTCTAAGTAGATTTTTGGACCACTTCAACTGTCTTCATCCCCGCATCGAATTTACTATGGAGGTTGAAAGTGATGGGATGTTTCCATTTTTAGACGTTTTGTGACACAGTGTTCACCGAAAGCCGACGCACACAGATCGGTATCTGCATTCTAAGAGTTGCCATCCACCACACCAACGCAGTTAGGACTTTGGTACGGAGAGCATATGCCATTTCTGATCCGGAAAGCGTAACCCAAGAACTTGCACATTTGATGGCTGTTTTTATGGAAAGTGCATACTCCGAGAAGCAGATTCGTCGGGATATCGAGTTTGGGCCATCTCTGGAGGTGCATGAAGAGGAACATAGATCCGTGGCCTTTCTTCCTTATGCTGGAGGCATTTCGTTTAAGAGTGGACGAATTTTAAGGAATTTAATCATTAAGAGTGTGTTCCGTTCACCTTCTAAGATTAAGGCACTGTTCGGCTCTGTGAAAGATGATTTGGGGCTTAGGAAACCCGGGGTGTACAAAATTCCGTGTCAGTGTGGGAAAGCTTACGTTGGCCGTTATATTCGCACAGTGCATGACAGGTGTGTGGAACATCGCCGTCATACGAGGCTACAACAGCCGGAAAGATCGGCAGTAGCAGAACACTGCTTAAATGAGGGACACAGTACGAAATTTGATGAAACTGTGGTAGTTGCCAACATTTCCGGTTTTCGGAACAGTGTCTATAAAGAGGCGATTGAAATTAGGTTGGCGGATAATTTAATCAACAGAGACAATGGGTTTCCTCTTAGCAAGACGTGGAATCCAGTATTGTCTCGCATCAAAATTGGACATTCTTCGGTGCAGCCCTGACTGCGATATATCGTTGCCAGCAGTGTTCCACTAAGGGCGGCGCCACCTCCCTGTCTTGGAGGGCAGCAACCGTGATGGGCGGCGCATGCGCTGTGTACTGAACGGTGGTCTATATAGGACGTCGATTTGCAGCCTAGCGTCATCATAGGCCGCACCACCCGCTCCTTCCGCCTCCATGATTTCTACCTCACCATTTATGGCCGTCCTATTCACCTCACTCCTACCCTCAAATACCTTGGCCTCACCCTCGACCGCCACCTCACCTGGTCTCCCCATCTCCTTACCATCCAAAACAAAGCTCACAACCACCTCCGCCTCCTGAAACTCCTGTCCGGCCGGACATGGGGTCTGCATCCTTCCACCATCCTCCACACCTACAAATCCATGATCCGCCCCATCCTTTGTTATGCCAGCATCGCTTGGATTTCTGCCCCTCCCCGGTTCTATAACGCCCTCCAAATCCTCGAACGCCATGCGCTCCGCCTCGCCTTCCGCATCCGCCTTCCGTCCCCCACGCGCATCCTCTACGACCTCATCCTCTTCCCACACCTTCTCCTTTTCCTTGAACACATCCGCACACTATATATTGTCCGTCGCCTTGATCCCCCTCACCCCCCGGTGTCTCCCTTCCGCTCCACTCCCGACCAGTTGCCGCGCCTTTACCGTTGTGTCCCTCCCTCTCCCCATCTCCACACCCTCCATCTCCTTTCCCAACACAACTTCCACCGTCTACCACTCCCGGATGATGAGCTTCGCCCTGACATCTACCCTTCCTACCAACTCTAACCCCCTCTTCCTGCCTCCTCCTCAGGGCTCCCTCTCCTCCCCCTCCCTCCTTCTGAGCGGATTTCCCCTCCTACTCCCCCTCCATCTCTTGTGCCTTCTTTCAGTGTCTCTGCGCTCCCTCCTGCCCTGTCTTCCCTTTTCCTCTCCCGCCCCATGTGTCTCCTGCCTCTTCGTGAACCCACGGTTGCCCCTCCTCTCTTCATCCCGCCGCTTCCCCAGCTGCCCCATGCACTCCCCTCCTTTTCCATCCTCTCTGACCTTTCCCTCGGCAGGTCCCACCTGGTAGTTTTATTCTTCGTCGTGTGTGCTCCAAGTGGGTTTTAAGTGTGTTGTTTCGGAGTGTTTTTAATACTGTGGCCGACTTTTAACCTGTGCCTGCGCATCCAGTGACTTCTCTGTGTTTTAAGAATCGCCAACTGTGTTTTTTTAACTTTCTGGTGACTTTTTTAACTGTCCCCAATGAACGTCTACATGTCAGTGTATTTTTACCTCCATTTTCTCCCTTTACTCTGTTTTATGTTCCCCATTTTTCCCTCCTTATGTATGTATTATTTATTCTTGTTTTAGTTGTCATGTCACTCGGCTGAAGAGCGGCGGATTGTGCTGCTGACAGCGCTCCCCTGCCCATATGGGGCAGGGGAATGAAATCACAATAAAGAAAAAAAAAAAAAAAAACAAAAAGCCTAGCGTCAGTTCTCATCGGTCCTCATCAGCAGAAGCAGCATTCTCCTGAAGATGGCTACCAGTTGGATCGCCGAAATATCGAGTCAAGTTTATTTTAAGATCCGGCAGCAAACCCGAACAGACTTTCAAGACTTATTACGCCGGGAAAGTCTGCGTAGTCACAGTAATACAACGTTTCATACCGCCTGTAATTGTTCGAAGATATTGGCACGCATTGGGATATCTTTCGGCGTACACGGTACACGAACGAATGGCATACTTACTTCATTCACCATAAACCATGAGCATGTCCACTGTTTTTGCATTGGGTAATACCATCTTCCAAGCAAGTCGTACTTCGTCCGCTGTCACACAACAAGTGACAGCACCGTCGCAATGCAATCACAGTGTACGCATTACAGAATGTAAACAAGCGTAACATCGTCGCCTAGCTTCTAGGCAATAGGATGAACAAATAACTATTTATGTTTCTAATGTTCACAATATGATAAACTATTTGCACTAGCCTACTGCAACAAACACCACTGACATTCTCATTTACACTACTTCTAGGATTTTATTGTCAATAGGCATTGCACCATTTAGAAATTTCTAATTGTTGCAAAATACTGCACTTCCGGCAAAGTCTCAAAATCTGTGTATTGCATATACGTGCCTACAATTCAATTCTGTGAAACCTCGTGTCGACAGCGCCTTCCATGTCCGAAATATTTGCGGTTCGAGTACTAAGTGACTCACCGTGTATAGGAGACAGCTGTTTCTCAGTACTTATAGAGCTCTTGTTACTAGTAAGAGGTGTATTGTTAAACACAACAGCATGATCAGATTATGCCTTGCTTAAGTAAAGGTTAGCATTTTCTTCGCACGATTCTTTTAGTTTCTTTCTCCGACAGTTATTTATATGCAGTACGACAGTTAATTATTCACATAATACGAGGGTTGTCCAGAAAGAAAGTTCCGATCGCTCGCGAAATGGAAACCACAGTGAAAACCAGAAACGTTTTATTTGCAACAAGCCGGCCGCGGTGGCCGTGCGGTTCTAGGCACTTCAGTCCGGAACCGCCTGACTTCTACGGTCGCAGGTTCCAATACTACCTCGGGCATGGGTGTGTGTGATGTCCTTAGGTTAGTTAGGTTTAAGTAGTTCTAAGTTCTAGGGGACTGATGACCTCAGATGTTGAGTCCCATAGTGCTCAGTGCCATTTGAACCATTTGCAACAGTTAGGTACACCTTCCACCTCTTTTTCTACATAATCGCTACTCCAACTTCGAGTGTTGTATCAGCTTTCCAATATCCTCGTCATAGAAAGCAGCCGCCTGTGCTTTCGGCCAGTTATCTGCAGCCGGCTGGAGTGGCCGAGCGGTTCTAGGCGCTTCAGTCTGGAACCGCGCGACCGCTACGGTCGCAGGTTGGAATCCTGCCTCGGACACGGATGTGTGTGATGTTCTTAGGTTAGTTAGGTTTAAGTAGTTCTAAGTTCTAGGGGACTGATGACCTCCGCTGTTATGTCCCATAGTGCTCAGAGCCATTTGAACCATTTTTTGAGTTATCTGCACTGGTCTGCAGCTCGTTCTCTGTTGAAAAATTTTGTCTTCATAGCCAGCAGCTCTTGTCAGCAGAGATGAGACTCAGGGGGAGCCAATTACGGACTGTACTGTGGGTGATCAAACACTTCTCATCGGAAACGCTGCAGGAGCGTCTTCATTGCCCCTGCAGTGAGCGGCCGGGAATTGGCATGAAGAAGGAACTGCTCGACAGTTGTGTTATGCGGGCTGCATGACACAGGCGAAATCTCTAACCAGGTCCACGTACTTGGCGGGAGACGCTATTCCCTACGCATATTTACGTGCTCACTGTTCACTCAAAACTGAAAAGAGCGACGCGACTTGACACACTGCCGAGCACATCTGTGCAAAGCGTTACCGGATTTTCCCTGTGGTTTCCATTTCGCGACCGATCGGAACTTACTTTCTGGCCAACCCTCGTAAATTTTATGTTTTCGAAGGTGCGATCAGTTTCTATCTGTGTGAAGATCGTAGCTCACTCGGCCTCTAGATTAAAGCGACTTTATTTTAGTGTTCGGCGATACACATGCTGGCGCTTACTGCTGCAAGTCCATGCTTGCTCTCATAGTCATATAATACATACAAAAAGAGAGTGTGTAAATATCATTGTTGTAGCTGCCGTAGCTGGCCGTAGCAATTTTCAGCAACACATCTGTTTTCGCGCAGCGTCAAGTTTAAATTTATATAGCTTACCGTTACGTCGTATTTGTTTAGTGCCTTACTGGATTTGTTCTGCTGCTGCTGTTCACATATAGCAGAAGAAGCTAGGGTTTACTCGTTCTTTCGGTCGAACGTACAAGCGAAATTGAAAAAGGTGTCAAAAGGAGATTCTCGAAAGATTAACGAGCCATCAGGGAAGGACTAAAGCGTGACATGCAGTCGATTCGTATACGATACCAAAAAATCCCATCTGTATATTTAAGACTTAAGTTTTATTTTTATTCACGGCTTTTTAAGTTTGCGCCATATAGTCAGATCATCCATACAGATGATAATTGTTACAGGATATTACCATCACAGTATCGTCGTCATGTTCGATGTGGGTATCGTTTTGATTTTAAAAGTAGATAGATGTCTGCATCGACAGTACACAGTGAGAACAAAGACCGCAATCACAACAGCAGGTACAAACCTGGGCAGATCACGAACTCAACTCAAAGGGGTGTGTATAAAGCTGTAGCGCACACGGGACATCAGGTGATAAGTGAATGACTACGTGCAAGGGGCGTTCAATAAGTAATGCGATAAAGTCAACTAAATACCTAGGAATTACAATTACGAACAACTTAAATTGCAAGGAACACATAGAATATGTTGTGCGGAAGGCTAACCAAAGACTTCCTTTTTTGGTAGGAGACTTAGAAAATGTAACAGATCTACTAAGGAGACTGTCTACACGACGCTTGTCCGTCCTCTTTTAGAATACTGCTGCGCGGTGTGGGATAGGACTGACGGAGTGCATCGAAAAAGTTCAAAGAAGGGCAGCACGTTTTAGTTTCCTTACGTTCCGGGCGTGTGTAACAGAGACGTGTCCCAAACAGAGAGCCGGCATTGAGTTTGCACTGGTGGAAAATCAGAGCATCGCAGACATTCATGGGCGCTTGCAGAATATCTGCAGAGACCTGGCACTGAACACAAGCACAACGAGTCGTGGGGCGTGGCGTCTGTCACCACCGCGAAAAAGCTGAACAAACCTGTCCGACCTCCCGCGTGCCAGCCGGCTGCACACAGCTCAGACTCCTATAATGTTGGAGCGTGTGGACACTCTCATTCGAGGTGATCGACGGATCACAATCAGACACCTCGCTGCACAACCGGAGGTCCCTGTTGGCAGTGTTGACACACGCGTCGACCAGTTGGGCTACTCATAGGCGTGTGCCGCTGGGTTCCTCGCCGCCTAAGGGAAGACCATAAACAGCAACGTAGGAACATTTGTGCGGAACTGCTTGCGAGACTGATCGGTACAATTTTTTGTCGAATGTCGTCATAGGGTTCATCACTTCGAACCGGAAACAAAACGCCAGTCCATGGACCGCGGCCTCACCACTTCTCTTCTGGAGAGAAAGTTACTGGTGTACACTACATCTACATCAGCACCTATATCAACCCTCCGCAAGCCACCTGACGATGTGTGGCGGAGGGTACTTCTGGTACCACTGACTCATCCCCCTTCCCATTCCACTGGCGAGTGACGCGTGAGAAGTATGATTACACAGGGTGTTACAAAAAAGTACGGCCAAACTTTCAGGAAACATTCCTCACACACAAATAAAGAAAAGATGTTATGTGGACATGTGTCCGGAAACGCTTAATTTCCATGTTAGAGCTCATTTCAGTTTCGTCAGTATGTACTGTACTTCCTCGATTCACCGCCATGATTTCATACGGGATACTCTACCTGTGGTGCTAGAACATGTGCCTTTACAAGTACGACGCAACATGTGGTTCATGCACGATGGAGCTCCTGCACATTTCAGTCGAAGTGTTCGTACGCTTCTCAACAACAGATTCGGTGACCGATGGATTGGTAGAGGCGGACCGATTCCATGGCCTCCACGCTCACCTGACCTCAACCCTCTTGACTTTCATTTATGGGGGCATTTGAAAGATCTTGTCTACGCAACCCCGGTGCCAAATGTAGAGACTCTTCGTGCTCGTATTGTGGACGGCTGTGATACAATACGCCATTCTCCAGGGCTGCATCAGCGCATCAGGGATTCCATGCGACGGCGGGTGGATGCATGTATCCTCGCTAACGGAGGACATTTTGAACATTTCCTGTAACAAAGTGTTTGAAGTCACGCTGGTACGTTCTGTTGCTGTGTGTTTCCATTCCATGATTAATGTGATTTGAAGAGAGGTAGTAAAATGAGCTCTAACATGGAAAGTAAGCTTTTCGGGACACATGTCCACATAACATATTTTCTTTCTTTGTGTGTGAGGAATGTTTCCTGAAAGTTTGGCCGTACCTTTTTGTAACACCCTGTATATGAAGACAGTAATTTCTCGAAAGAACAGATACCATTGATGACGGTGCACCTTCTCCAGAATAAATGATAATTCATTGAAACCCTCAGCTGCCGACAGGTGTTGTTGACATACCTTGATGGGGACAGCTGAAAATGTGTGCCCCAACCGCGACTCGAACCCGGGATCTCCTTACATGGCAGACGCTCCATCCATCTGAGCCACCGAGGACACAGATGAATAGCGCGACTGCAGGGACTTATCCTTTGCACGTTGCCCGTGAGATGCACATTCCGAACTGTCCAAAATCTACATACGTAATGTGCGTAACTCTTACGGGAATCGTCACCTTAGTGTGCGCGAGTAGTGAGTGGATGGGCAAAGTATCTATTAAGAACATTACGTATGTATATTGTGGACAGTTGGGAATGTGAGTCTCGTGGGAAGCGTGCAAGAGATAAGTCCCTGCAGTCGCGCTATTCATCTGTGCCCTCGGTGGCTCAGATGGATAGAGCGTCTGCAATGTATGTAGGGGATCCCGGGGTCCGAGTCCCGGTTGGGGCACACATTTTCAGCTGTTCCCATCAAGGTATGTCAACAACACCTGTCGGCAGCTGAGGGTTTCAATTAAGTATCATTTAGAAGCACGATTGTTGGTAAGCCTCTGTATTAGTTCTAATTTATCGAGTACTCCCGTTGTGCTCATTTCGTGAGACGTGTGTGGGAGGAAGTGATGTATGGTACGGGTCTCCGCGAAAGCACGCTCTCGAAATTTTAACAGTAAACCTCTCCGTGATGCACAACGCCTCTCTTGTAACGTCTGCCACTGTTTTTTTTTTAAATCTCTGTAACGCACTGGTGCTGACTAAATGATCCCGTAACGAAACTCTACGCTCTTTGTTGGAACGCCTCTATCTTCTCTATCAGTCCTACATGATAAGGGCCCCAGACTGATGAAGAACACTGAAGAAGCTGCCGAACAAGCGCATTGTACACCATACCTTTATCGAATGAATTGCATTTGTTTACGATTCTTCTATGATTCTCAGTCTGGCACGTGCTTTTCCTACTATTTGTTTAATGTCGCTTTGGACAGATACTCCTTGATATTTTACGGTGGTTGCTGTAATTATCTGAAATAGAGTATACACAGTAGTGCCCCAGTTTTTGTCCGGCATATTCCACAACACACTCGATCGTTCCCCGGTGCGTAGGTACATCCTGCGGTTCCTGGGATGCTCCAGAGATCGGCTCAATGGAATTCTGCATTTGTGTTCTCTTCTGCCTCCCCGTTTGCCAAGGACAGCTATCCTTATCCGAGGACGCATCGCTGTTGCTGGTGAGGAGCGCATTCACATACCGGCCTACGTCATCCCTGTCCTTGATCCAGTTGCTTGGATGGCGGGTGACGGCCCACTGCTGTGTTCCCAGTCCGGCTGTGATCACTGCGAATGCTCTGTTGGCCGCTTGTCTGCTGCAACAGTTGACCTCAGCTGTCTTCGCTGTGTTGATTCATGATATTCCGCCGTGACCACCTATAGGGTTACGAATGTAATGGCAAAATCAGACTCTTTCAACCGTAGCCATTTCTTGTCGAACGTCCATTCCAAGTCCATGGGTAGTACACGTTTCTGGGGAGTGCTCACTAACTAGTGGACAATCAGATCAAGACTGGTTCAAATGGTTCAAATGGCTCTGAGCACTATGGGACTAAACATCTGTGGTCATCAGTCTCCTAGAACTTAGAACTACTTAAACCTAACTAACCTAAGGACATCACACACATCCATGCCCGAGGCAGGATTCGAACCTGCGACCGTAGCAGTCACGCCGTTCTAGACTGAGCGCCTAGAACCGCTAGACCACCGCAGCCGGCGATCAAGACTGAGTGACGTATGATTCATCTGAGTTTATTTCAGAGCAATGTCGAGTCATGATTAGAAACTTAATTAACTCTGCAAACCAATGTGCCACATCTGCTGCAGTCACCAGCAGACGCCTACTGCAGTGGCAACTCCGCAGACAGACCAGCGATGCGGGTTGCCGACTCCGCTGCGAAGTCTGGCCGACACAAGAGTGTTTACAAACAAGTACCACAGTTGACAACAAACACGTAGGTGCGGCCAACGTCGCTCAGAGGGCATCAACCGGCAGCAGAGGAAGTGGGCGCGACAATCGACGAACTGTTTCCTGGTGATCACGTGTGTGCAAATAGTCCTGGAAATATCCTTCCGCCCGGCCATTCAGCAGGCAGTTCTCGACACTCTTGAGTGTGGAGAAGATCGACCGGTCCAGCGGTGTGCCACCTCGACTATCTTCACTTCCGCAACGATCTTGGGACGTCGCTTCTGTCGTGTTATGCTGTCCACCAGCTATTAACAGCTGACTCCGACGTGGAACAGTTGTACAGGTATAGAGTCGAAGGGAACCCTGATTATAGGATTTAGTTGTAATTTGCTAGATGCACAGAAGGGATCCTTATTGTTTTGTTGGTTTTGAAGAGTGTGTCACTGTTGGTGGCTTAATGTAGTTCCCTTAATAAATAAGTTGGCAAAACGAGTTGATCTTGCTCCGTAGATTTAGCAACATCTGTGTCAATCATGATCTGGAAAGGGTTTATCCACATCTGATATGCTTTCACTGCAGCATTTGTATGGTCTTGCAGAGTGTTTGATAGTGTAACAAGTGAAGCGAGCACTTTCGGCTATAATCTTGTCGAAGATCATTTCGTGAAACTTCTTTTCTTGTTACAGGGCTGGAACGCAGACATGTCGCAACCTATTCAGTGTGGACAGTGGCTACAGGATGAACGACAACCAGTTAAGTAACAGCATCTTCACCCACCAAGTGCCGGCTGTGCATCAAAAAGCTACTGATGCTAATGAGGAATATAGAAGAAACTAACGCATGTAGTATTTTGTCAAAACACTTTTCTGCTAGACAGCAAGGGAGGAAAAGCAACTTCTCTCACAGAGTCAGCACGACTCCAGGAAAGATAGGGATTAGAGCATGGTCCGAATCCACCTTTCAGCTTTAACCAGTGACGTTATATTTCGACTAAACAGCATAGTTTATAAGAGTCACTAAGACAACCACAGGCGACATGTAATAACAGGCAGATTACGCCTTTCAGGGTGGCGGCTACAAGATGGACCATTACCATCGAAAATAGGCATAAGGAACACGCAGAATACGCTCTAAGACATATAAACAACGCACCACGAAAGAACTATCCGAATGCGACGTAAATCGTTAGATGTAATGTGCATGTACAGACAAACAAGTGGTTACAATTTCAGAAAAATTGGGTATTTCTTCAAGAGAAAGACCTTCACAAAATGAGCAAGTCAGTAATGTGCTGGTCCATCTCTGGCACTTACGAAAGCAGTTATTCGGCCAGGCACTGATTGACAGAGTTGTTGTATGTTCTCCTGAGGGTTATCGTGCCAAATTATTTTCACTTGGCCTGTCGGGTCGTCAAAATCCCAAGCTGGTGCGAGGGCCCTGCCCTTAATGCTCCAGTGTTTGATTCGGGAGAGATCCGATGGACTGTCTGGCCGAGGCAGGGTTTGGCAAGCACGAAGACAAGCGATAGAAACTCTCGCCGTTTCGGGCGCGCGTTATCTCGCTTAAGTGTAAGCCTAGGATGGCTTGCCATGGAGGACGATAGAAGCGGGCGTAGAATATCGTCGAAGTACCGCCGTGCTCTAAGGGTGCCATGGATGGTAACCAATGCGGTCTTCCTATGAAAAGAAGTTGCACTCCAGACCATCAGTCGTGATTGTCCGCCCATATGGTGGGTGACACTCAGGTTACTACCCCACCGGTGTCCGGACTCGTCTAAGGCCTGGAATCCCATTGACTGACGTCTGATGTCAACAACCACCGTCCAGTCTCTCTTCTGACTGCCTTATCCAAAATTGTTGAAAAAGTAATGCATTGTACAGTAGCTTCGCACCTTTGTAAAAATAAAGTTTCAACAAAATGTCAGTTTAGTTTCCAGAAAAGTTTCTCAACGGAAAATGCTATATATACTTTCACTAATGAAATATTAAATGCTTTGAGTAACCGGAAGTCACCCGTTGGGATTTTTTTTGATCTCTCAAAGGCTTTTGATTGAGTAAATCATGCAATACTTCACGATAAGCTCATGTACTGTGGTATGAATGGGACAGTGCTCAAATGGTTTAAATCATACCTAACTGGAAGAGTGCAGAAAGTTGAAATAAGCAGTTCACATAACATGCAAAAGACTGGTGATTTCTCAAACTGGGGAACAATCAAGAATGGGGTGCCACAAGGTTCGGTCTTGGGTCCTCTGCTGCTCTTAATATATATTAATGACTTGCTGTTCTGTATTCACGAAGATGCAAAGCTGGTACTTTTTGCCGATGATACAAGTATAGCTATCACATCCAACAGACAAGAATTAACTGGTGAAAGTGTAAACGATGTTTTTCAGAAAATCATTAAGTGGGTCTCTGCAAATGGACTCTTAATAAACTTTGACAAAACACAGTATATAGAGTTCCACACAGTAAATGGAATGACCCCATTAATAAATATAGACTTTGATCAGAAATCGGTAGCTAAGGTAGAGTATTCAAAATTTCTAGGTGTATGCATTGATGAGGGGTTGAACTGGAAAAAATACACTGAAGATCTACTGAAACGTTTGAGTTCAGCTGCTTATGCTATTAGGGTCATTGCAAATTTTGGCGATATACATCTGAGTAAATTTGCTTACCACGCCTATTTTCATTCTCTGCTTTCGTATGGCATCATATTCTGGGGTAACTCATCATTGAGTAAAAGAGTGTTCGTTGCACAAAAGCGTGTAATTCGCATAATTGCTGGAGCTCATCCAAGATCATCCTGCACACACTTATTTTAAAGAGCTAGGGGTCTTCACTGTAGCCTAACAATATATATATATATATTCACGCCGGTGAACTGCTGTTTCTGTCTGAGAAATCGGTTGGAAACTTTCCTCATGTCAGCACGTTGTAGGTGTCGCCACCGGCGCCAACCTTGTGTGAATGCTCTGAAAATCTAATCACTTGCATATCACAGCAACTTCTTCCTGTCGGTTAAATTTCGCGTCTGTAGCACGTCATCTTCGTGGTGTAGCAATTTTAATGGCCAGTAGTGTATCTTGTATAGACATCTTTTATTAATCTGACGCGTTCCACATCATTACGAGGTGTCGTATTCATGATCTATAGAAGAAGTACTAATCTAATCTAATCTAATTGTCTTCAGCGTTGAGCCCGCTTCGAATTGAGCCCCGATAACGAGCGAAGAGGTGTCTGGCAGCCCTGGACAGTGTTGGGACACCAAGCTGGCTGTCGCCTGCCTTACAGCCCTGCAACCAGGACTGATGGCCCGGGTTGCCATTTAGAACGCATTTGGTTGTCATCCACAGCGCCCTTACAGCACAGCAGTACGTCTAAGATATTCAACGCGGCCTCTTGTTACCCTTCATGGCAAACCATCCTGGGCTTACATTTCAGCAAGATAACGCCCACCTGCACACGGCGAGAGTTTCCAGTGCTTGCCGAACCCTACCTTGGCCAGCAAGATCGCCGAATCTCTCCACACACGAGAACGTATGTAGCATTATGGGCAGGACCCTCCAGCTAGCTCGGGATTTGATCATCGGACGCGCCAGTTGGACAGAATGTGGCACGATACCCCTCCGGAGGACATCCAACAACTCTGACCACCAGTGCCAAGCCGAACAACTGCTTGCATAAGGACCAGTGGTGGACCAACGCGTTATTGTCTTCCTCTGTTTGTGAAGTTCTTTTCTGTTGAATAAATAATCAAGTCTTTCTGAAAGTGTGATTATTTGTTTGCCTATACATGTACATCACATCTACCAATTTCGGTCCCAATCGGGTAATTTCTTCGTGGTGCGTCATTCTTTTTGTCCTGGAGTGTATGTCAAACATCTAATGGAATGAAACTAACTGGACAGGCGCGGGAATTAGCGTGTTGTGGGCAGGGACAAACCAAAAACGCTACAACAACACTAACATCATTCCAAGAGAGCTACGTAATGGAACATAAGGCATATGAATATCTCCAGAATGAACCGAACAAAAGAACAGTAAAACACAAAACTGGAATCGAATATTTCACTTGAAGTATATAGCTTAAATGCAGTCAGAAATACCAAACACACCCCCACAAAACAACCATGTAATTGGAAATTAATATCCACAGATTACTTCAAATTAAACGAACAAAAGTATACAAAGACAATTGGAATCGAATACTTCGTTTGACCCGTATAGCTCACACGAATATAGCGATACTAAACCCCACTCTCTAAATGGAATTAACGAGACAAAAAACTGAAAACCCTCTACAAGAAAACTGAAACACTTTCAGATAGTATGCGAAAAAGGAGGATAAATTTTTATGGTCATCTTCTCAAAATGAACTCCCAACAGATTAGCTAAACAAGTTTTTAACTTTTTCCGTAACCGGAAAACGAAACCCAACTGTTTTAAAGAAACTGAGAAAGACCTAGTAGAATTAAAGATTTCAGAAAATTCAATTATTGATCGAAAAAGTCCAAACCCTTTATCTCGGAAGAAGAGAGGAAAAGATCAGAAAGAATGAAGAAATATTGGGCCTTAAGAAAAGGACAACGCGCAAACAAATATTTGATCCAGCGTACCGCAAAGAAGAAGAAAGTGAGCTTTCTTTTCCACAAGAAAACTAAAATCTTACACCAAATGGAAGAAACTCATAAAACAAACTTACGTACCACAGACAACTACGAATTAACTCATCCTGGCCACACACACACACACACACATACACACACACACACACACACAAACCGTACTGCAAGCAACAAAATATTCAAACACAACTCTGAAAGGAAGGAAGGAAAATTCGGTTTAACGTCCCACAACTCCAAAGCAAATGAGAAACACAAACGTCCAATCTAAAAAACCAACAAATTGCATACGAAAAGTAACAGCTCAAAAACCAAAACAAATAAATAAGCACTAACTGGCAAAGATCCGATACCATTCAACTGAACAGTTACTACAAAATGCGTCACAAAATCAAACATCCACCACAGGAGTGAGCCACCGGTGACAATAACACGGTCCCTGGAAAAAAAAGAAAAAAAACAACAACAAAAAGCTGTTTCAAATATGTCGCGTTTCCACGATGTCACATTCGAAAGAAACGGCCGAATATTGTCAACAACCGAGATGATAAATAAGACAATTACTCATTTCACCCGCAGCTATTTGAGATATGCTCTTAAGTTCGTGCCTAACATTACGCTCGAAAATCGTGCCAGATACGTAAAGAAACAGCCAAATATTTGTGAGAAACGTGAATGTAAATATAATCGCTACTAAAGTGCGCGTCATATATCTTGGCGGCCGAGTTTAGGTTCGTTCTGCGCATCTGACGTCACAAAACACAGTCAGCCAATGAACAGAGAACGACGTTGCCAGATCTCGACAGCAGTGCAGACCACGGACGAGTGTCTTCAGTTTTAGAAACGTTCAGTCATAAATAAAGTAATAGAACAAAAGCAATGTCTTGATAGCAGATTTTCTTTTACAGAAAGTTTGGAAAAAGCATTCTTTATACCAATTGCTTCATATTCTATTAATTAATTAAACCAAACAAGCAATAAGACTCCTAATTCAGGCGATAGCAAGGAAAGGTGTTTGTTTCAATCTCACGAACTGCTTTTTCGCAATAAAGAACCGCGGTAATTGTTTATTTCCTATTGTACTTCGACGAAGCGTGAGTAATTCATAGTCATACCAACAGTGTTTATAAGTAGTTGCGTGAGATGTTAGAGTCGTTATGGAGTTACACTGTTCGAGGAGCTGAGGTAGCGTAACGGTTAGGGTGTTGGGCTGCCAAGAGAAAGGTTATGGGTTCAAACCATGTGCAGTGCTTAATATTTTCTTTATTTAAAAACAATATTGGAGTGCCTTACTTCACAAATTTTATTCGTTTGAATGAAATGTATAGTGCTTTGCCTCTTCATTAACTTTTTCACTGCTGCAGACACGTGCTCCCCGCATTCCGCGCTGTGCGCTATTTTGTCATCACTGCACTTCTCGCCTGTGCAGACACATGGTGTTCCCACTGCTTTGACACACTTATCAGTCGATTTCACAAAAACTATTTGGCCAAAAAATTTGATTTTTACACGTCTTCTTGCCTGGTACCTTCCCCCCATAAATGACTTAATTTTGTTTTGATGTGCAGCATTAAATGTAGTAAACCATTGCACGAAATTTTGAAGAGTTTGCAGAGGTAGAAGTCCATAGCGTATACTTTCCGTATGGTCGATTTTAGTTGCCACAATGTTGAGAATGAAATGTGGACAAGATACCTAATTTCATACAATATTTACTGTATAGCAATATCTCATTTAATTTAAGTACCACATAGGTGTCGTATGTAATATTGAGAAATATTCCGTCTTTCGCGACTGTAATAAAAGTTTTATATACACACGGCGCGTTTGGCTTTATTTTAAAGCACTTCCATCGGTGAAAGGTATGGCACATACACAATGGTATTCATGTTCTATTTCTTGTTTTTGTTCCATAGTCGCAGTTTTACCAATGGTATTGAAATATATCCCTCTTCTGCAACTGTAACGAGCGACTTATTTAGACCAGACGCGTTTCTCTCTTTTGAAGCATCATAAGAGGACTGTATTTTGTGTCCTCCATTGCCAAGTCACCTTTCGTAGTTTTGTGCTGCGGTAGCACAACATTCAACGTTTGTGTTGGCTCATCAGTGTTTTAGCAAATAAATTATATTTGACATAGCTCTGAGCACTTCACTGACAGACGGTATATTCAAGTCCTAATGTTTTTGTACGTCCACAGTTTTGTTTAATGTATTTTGTCTACTTCCTTTTGATTGATTGAAGTGCTTTAAAATAAAGCCAAACGTGCCCAGTGTAAGTAAAACTTTTGTTACAGTCGCGAAAGACGGAATATTTCTCAATATTACATACGACACTTATGTGGTACTTAAATTAAATGAAATATGTAGGTATCTTGTCCACATTTCATTCTCAACATTGTGGCAACTAAAATCGACCATACGGAAAGTATACTCTATGGACTTTTACCTTTGTAAACTCTTCAAAATTTCGTGCAGAGGTTTACTATATTTAATGCTGCATAATAACTGCGTTGAACATCGAAACAAAATTAAGTCATTTATGGGGGGAAGGTATCAGTCAAGAAGATAGGTAAAAATCTAATTTTTGAGCCACATAGTTTTTGTGGAATCGAATGGTAAATGTGTCAAATCAGTCGGAACACAATGTGTCTGCACAGGCGAGCAGTGCAGTGACAAAATCGCCCACAGCGCGGAATGCAGGGAGCACGTCTTTGTAGCAGCGAAAGGGTTAATGCGGCCGTGGTGGCTTTATTTCATGAACTGCGCGCTCCCCCCTACACGTAAGCTTGCGAACTATGCTATACTATAGCGCTGCTTCTATTGGCGCGTGCGTCGTGTGCAACTGGCAACGCAGCAATCTCCAGCGTCTGGGCGGGCATGCGCGAGCCGCCATGATAAAAGAATTGAACTATAGTTACTCTAGCAAGAAAATAAGTTGTGCTCTCAGGTTCCACCCTAAGTACACCCTCGTACATCACGACATATTTTGAATAAACAGCATAGCCAGCAAACATAATAGTTTATGTAGTTACTAAAGCGACCACAGATAACATTTAATAACAGGCTGCTTACATCACTCGCAATGTAAACTCATGACGTCACACAGGTCGTATCGTTGGGTGAAAGGGAACGGGTGGAATAGGACTGTGCGCTTTACCCGAAACAACTATTGGGGAACCCAGCTTGCTTTATTCAGAAAAGCGTTCGACGCTGTACTATATCGTCGATTGTATATCTCGGTTGAGATATGATCATATGGAATATCTTCACAGATATACAAATAGTTCGAAAACTTTTTTACTAATGTAATAAAAAAAACGCTGTACGGGACACGCAGTATGCAACAGAAACGGAGGTACATTGGGTGTATTCGCATGGAAACGTAACTGGACATCTTATGTTTTCAATATAAATACATGGTTTCTCAGAAAGGATCAACAGGACTATAAGGCTGTTCGCTGATGATGCTATCGTCTGTTAGAAAGTATCGTCGTTGAAATCTCGTGAGGAAATATAGTAGCGCTTAGACAAAATTTCCATTAGATATAATGAATGAGATCTTTCTTTAAAGGTGGATAGATGTAAGACAGTACTTATAATAAACAGAAAGAGACCCCATTATAAGAGCCGGCTGCTGTGGCCGAGCGGTTCTAGGCGCTTCAGTTCTGAACCGCGCTGCTGCTACGGCCGCAGGTTCGAATCCTGCATCGGGCATGGATGTGTGTGATGTCCTTAGGTTTAAGGAGTTCTAAGTCTAGGGGACTGATGACCTCAGATGTTGAGTCCCATAGTGCTCAGAGCCATGTGAACCATTTGGACCCATTATAAGAGTGGAGACGAACACTCTAAGCATGTCGCGTTGCTTAAGTAGAAGTGATGCTAAAATCTATATGAAGTGGAACGAAGTGAAGTCAGCAGCAGGGAAGGCGGATAGGAGACTTGGATTTGTTGGGAGGCTGCTTGGAAAGTTCAGTAGATCTGTCAAGGAAGTCGCTCTGGAGGTGCTTGTAGGACCAGCTGTGAAGTGTTGCTCCATGGCTTGGAGTCCTTTTCAGGTAGGCATTACAACAGACATCGAAATAATTCCGAAATAATGCTGCTAGGATCGTTGTGTTCGGTGACGTCTCCTCTAAACACACTTTTACCGAGAGAACAGAAACTTCAACTCACAGAATTCAAGTCCCTCTCATTTTAATTTCAATACTGGTTACACATGATGACTGAACCATTGCAAGGTGCATAGGTAACATATACGAGAGATGTAGATTATGAGTTTTTCTTCTTTCTGGTTTGGCATACAAAAGCACGTGTTTTCATTTTCGCCCTAGCAACAATTGTCTTACGTCGAGTGATTCCTGTTTTGTTTGCAGTAACAGAGCCCAAATGCGAAGTTACTGCATGCTGCCACAGAGTCATGTGTACATTGTTCCTTTGAGTGCTCTGCTTGCCTCCAGTTCTGATTCTGACTCCAATTCGTATCTGGCCTGTTACACAAATAATACCGGGTGATCAAAAAGTCAGTATAAATTTGAAAACTGAATAAATCACGGAATAATGTAGATAGAGAGGTACAAATTGACACACATGCTAGGAATGACGTGGGGTTTTATTAGAACCAAAAAAATACAAAAATTCAAAAAGTGTCCGACAGATGGTGCTTCATCTTATCAGAACAGCAATAATTAGCATAACAAAGTAAGACAAAGCAAAGATGATGTACTTTACAGGAAATGCTCAATAATTCACCATCATTCCTCAACAATAGCTGTAGTCGAGGAATAATGTTGTGAAGAGCACTGTAATGCACATACGGAGTTATGGTAAGGCATTGGCGTCGGATGTTGTCTTTCAGCATCCCTAAGACATGTCGGTCGATCACGATACACTTGCGACTTCAGGTAACCCCAAAGCCAATAATAGCACGGACTGAGGTCTGGGGACCTGGGAGGCCAAGCATGCGGCTGAGCACACGATCATCACCAAACGAAGCACGCAAGAGATGTTTCACGCGTCTAACAATATGGGGTGTTTTTTTTTGGTTCTCATAAAACCCCATGTCATTCCAAGCATGTGTATCAATTTTTACCTCTCTATCTACATTATTCCGTGGTTTATTAAGTCTTCAAATTTATACTGACTTTTTCATCACCCGGTTTTTAGTGTAATATCTTTGAGCATGTACAGTTGCAATCAACGTAGCGCTTACGACAGTGATTATGTAAAATCTTGACATTATATGAAATTAATGTGAATTAATGCACTGTGTGTATGGTAAATGAACCACGTGTGTAATGTTTAATAAAATAATCCAACACATCATTTTCAACCTAGTAGAGATGAATGTTCGAGGGATTGATTATCTGAACTGGGTGTTAACTGCGACATGCGTTTTGCCTTAATTTAACTCTGCCCCTGTAGATAGCGGCACGTTAAGACGTGCTTATCTTCGAGGCAGGACCCAGAGTCCAGCAGAGTTTCCTACAGGCGTTTTGAGAACGGGGAATCCTTGCTTTTTTTCAGTAGGAAGGAGCTGATGGACTTGCCTCCTCCAACTCACGTACTGTGGGTTGTTGAGGAGAGTCACTTCTTTCTCGCTTCATCAGTCTTCTGAGTGGTTTGATGCGGCCGGCCACGAATTCTTCTCTTGCGCCAACCTCTTCACGTCGGAGTAGCACTTGCACCTTACGTCAGATTCATTACGCATTTAGATTGCACTGATCAGAGTCTGCTAGACTTCAGTTGAAACGACACCAGTAACAAAAAACGGAAACCGTAAACATGGCTGCAAAACAGCAGCTGTGTAAATCTGAAGAGGTTGAAAACTCAGCCAACCAGTTGCAATCAAAGGTTTATTAGCCCTCGATTTAGCTTTCGATATTTGTAAAAATATCTTCTTCAGAAGTAGTGAGCCTTGTTTCATCACATGATGATACATTAGATTAGAAGAAGCCGAGCGGATCTTGTCATTTATTAGATTGACAAAACAAGAATTATTCCAAGCCATGGTATTCCAAAGCACGATTTATATAATCTGGCTGCTATGTAAAGCCATGACTTGGGATAATTCTTGTTTTTTCAAGTTTATGTACGACAAGATCCGCTCGGCTTCTTCTAATCTAATGTATCATCATGTGATGAAACAAGGCTCACTACTTCTGAAGAAGATATTTTTACAAATATCGAAACCCAGGTGAAGGGCTAATAAACGATTATTAGCAACTGTTTGGCTGGTTTTCAACCCTCTTGAAAAAATGGAAACGAATATAGGGTGGTTCTAAAGTCACTATATACACTCCTGGAAATGGAAAAAAGAACACATTGACACCGGTGTGTCAGACCCACCATACTTGCTCCGGACACTGCGAGAGGGCTGTACAAGCAATGATCACACGCACGGCACAGCGGACACACCAGGAACCGCGGTGTTGGCCGTCGAATGGCGCTAGCTGCGCAGCATTTGTGCACCGCCGCCGTCAGTGTCAGCCAGTTTGCAGTGGCATACGGGGCTCCATCGCAGTCTTTAACACTGGTAGCATGCCGCGACAGCGTGGACGTGAACCGTATGTGCAGTTGACGGACTTTGAGCGAGGGCGTATAGTGGGCATGCGGGAGGCCGGGTGGACGTACCGCCGAATTGCTCAACACGTGGGGCGTGAGGTCTCCACAGTACATCGATGTTGTCGCCAGTGGTCGGCGGAAGGTGCACGTGCCCGTCGACCTGGGACCGGACCGCAGCGACGCACGGATGCACGCCAAGACCGTAGGATCCTACGCAGTGCCGTAGGGGACCGCACCGCCACTTCCCAGCAAATTAGGGACACTGTTGCTCCTGGGGTATCGGCGAGGACCATTCGCAACCGTCTCCATGAAGCTGGGCTACGTTCCCGCACACCGTTAGGCCGTCTTCCGCTCACGCCCCAACATCGTGCAGCCCGCCTCCAGTGGTGTCGCGACAGGCGTGAATGGAGGGACGAATGGAGACGTGTCGTCTTCAGCGATGAGAGTCGCTTCTGCCTTGGTGCCAATGACGGTCGTATGCGTGTTTGGCGCCGTGCAGGTGAGCGCCACAATCAGGACTGCATACGACAGAGGCACACAGGGCCAACACCCGGCATCATGGTGTGGGGAGCGATCTCCTACACTGGCCGTACACCACTGGTGATCGTCGAGGGGACACTGAATAGTGCACGGTACATCCAAACCGTCATCGAACCCATCGTTCTACCATTCCTAGACCGGCAAGGGAACTTGCTGTTCCAACAGGACAATGCACGTCCGCATGTATCCCGTGCCACCCAACGTGCTCTAGAAGGTGTAAGTCAACTACCCTGGCCAGCAAGATCTCCGGATCTGTCCCCCATTGAGCATGTTTGGGACTGGATGAAGCGTCGTCTCACGCGGTCTGCACGTCCAGCACGTCCAGCACGAACGCTGGTCCAACTGAGGCGCCAGGTGGAAATGGCATGGCAAGCCGTTCCACAGGACTACATCCAGCATCTCTACGATCGTCTCCATGGGAGAATAGCAGCCTGCATTGCTGCGAAAGGTGGATATACACTGTACTAGTGCCGACATTGTGCATGCTCTGTTGCCTGTGTCTATGTGCCTGTGGTTCTGTCCGTGTGATCATGTGATGTATCTGACCCCAGGAATGTGTCAATAAAGTTTCCCCTTCCTGGGACAATGAATTCACGGTGTTCTTATTTCAATTTCCAGGAGTGTATTTTGTACTTAAACAAATTTTATTAACCAATATGTAATGGCACTGCAGCTTATGTTACAATAGGACATAATTTCAGTACATTTCAATATCTGGTGTAATCTCAGCAGCTGCGGGTCGAATTCGCTGTGTTAAGTGTTCAGTGCTGCGGATCTTCACCTGGTATACCGCAGACTTGATAAACCCCCATGCAAAGAAGTCTAAGGGTGTCAAGTCAGGAGAGCGGGGTGTCTACATCCGTGGAGAGGCACGAGCAATCCATCTGCCGGGAAAAGCTTGATTCATATAATCCCAAACAACGAGGGCAAAATGGGGTGGTACACCGTCCTGTTGAAAAACAACAGTATCCATAATCCCATCAGATATCAACTGGGGCTCCAAAAGGTGTTCCAACATATCTAGGAATGTGGTTCCAGTAACGGTTAGTTCTGCGAAGAAGAAGGGCCCGTACACTGTTGACCTCGTTATCCCTAACGACACGTTCACTTTCGCTGTGTCCCGTTGCCACTCCTGCAGCACACTTGGTTGTTCGTCTGTCCAGATCCTTCAGTTATGTCTGTTCACATGTCCACAGGTATGAAATGTAGCTTCATCACTGAACAAGACATTTTGCATCAAATTATCATTTTCCACAGCTTGTAGCAGGCTGCCTGGCTGACTGGCTGCGTAGTCCTCCGCTTCAAGCTTATGTGCGACCTGGATACGGTACGCACGTTTGTGCATCTTGTAACGAAGAACTCTCCACACAGTGGTTTGAGGAATACCAAGCTCCCTAGCAAGTCTCGTGGTAGATGCGGAAGGGCTACGTGAGATCGCATCCTACACACTTTGCACGGTGTCTGGCGTTATGGCCGGCCTCCCTGGACGTTCTTCATCTGCAACACTACCAGAACGCTGGAATTTATTGACTAGGGTCTCGATAGCAAGCCTGGTGGGGCCTGTTTACCGGAATCGACGGGCAAAGTCTGTCCGCACCTGTCCATACGTCATTCCACGAAGACGAGCAGAAACAACAGCGATTCGTTCTTCTTTTGTTAGCATTCTGTCGTAGTACCTGCAAGAAACAAATATTCCGTTGCTATATTACTGGAATGTATACTGACTTACTATATCACTGAAATGTATAGTGACTTTAGAATCACCCTGTATTTGAGAAGTCCTACCATGTGGCAACATTTACGACGAGTGGGGAAATGGGGGTAGCCAGTGAGAATTTCCGTGTTTCAGTATAAAAGCGAATTACTGACTACTTCAGGGCTAACTGACTGAAATAAAGTTTCAGCAATTGTTTGAGAATGTGGAGTTCTGTTGGCGGCTCTCCGGTGTACTGCGAGTGACTCGCGGGAGCTCTGAGGTGGAGGCACGGTTTGGTAATGTTGCTGGTTTCTGTCTAATGTTAGTGAGCCACACTTAATCGATAAAGTTATCCTTCAATACAAAGAGCTTACAAGAATTCTGAAATGCGTTCCCAAGTCCACATTTCTTGTCCAGTTTCGCAGGCTGGTATTGCGACGTAGCGCATGCTTATGTGATCGTTCGGCGGTGTCATCTTTTTAAACCGTGCTTATTACTGCCGAGAAAGGGGGACGTGTCTGTATTTCATAACAATGACTAAACTACAATTGTTTCCGTAGAAACTTGAAGTGTTTTGATTGTGGTTGGCCCCTTGACCGATATGTCGTGAACTGTTTCCCTCTTCTGTTTTTGTGGAACTTTTTTTTTTTAAATTTGCAAGGAACCAAATGCACTTGTGGCGTTGCCTCTGAGCGCTGCACTTTCTGCAATCTACTGAACAGGCTTGAAACATTTACTGGTGCCATATGGGTTGTTGCAAGGCTAATGTCACAGTTTAGCCTCGCCTCATGGTGAAACCAGGCTGAGGACCCTTATGAAGGCCGTTTTGCAGGAGTAGCAATGCCGAGAATTTATCCATTTTCACCACTAAAGGTTTGTGTAATTAACTGGCAATGTACACTACTGGGCATTAAAATTGCTACAGCAAGAAGAAATGCAGATGATAAACGGGTATTCATTGGACAAATATATTATACTAGAACTGACACTTGATTACATTTTTACGCAATTTGGGTGCATAGATCCTGAGAAATCAGTACCCAGAACAACCACCTCTGGCCGTAATAATGGCCTTGATACACCTGGGCATTGAGTCAAACAGAGCGTGGATGGCGTGTACACGTACAGCTGCCCATGCAGCTTCAACGCGATACCGCAGTTCATCAAGAGTAGTGACTGGCGTATTGTGACGAGTCAGTTGCTCGGCCACCATTGACCGGACGTTTTCAATTGCTGAGAGATATGGAGAATGTGCTGGCCAGGGCAGCAGTCGAACATTTTCTGTATCCAGAAAGGCCCGTACAGGACCTGCAACATGCGGCCGTGCATTATCCTGCTGAAATGTAGGGTTTCGCAGGGATCGAATGAAGGGTAGAGCCACCGGTAGTAACACATCTGAAATGTAACGTCCACTGTTCAAAGTGCCGTCAATGCGAACATGAGGTGACCGAGACGTGTAACCAATGGCACCCCATACCATCACGACGGGTGATACGCCAGTATGGCGATGACGAATACACGGTTCCAATGTGCGTTCACCGCGATGTCGCCAAACACGGATGCGACCATGATGATGCTGTAAACAGAACCTGGATTCATGCGAAAAAATGACGTTTTGCCATTCGTCCACCCAGGTTCGTCGTCGAGTACACCATCGCAGGCGCTCCTGTCTGTGATGCAGCGTCATGGATAACCGCAGCCACGGTCTCCGAGCTGATAGTCCATACTGTTGCAAACGTCGTCGAACTGTTTGTGTAGATGGTTGTTGTCTTGCAAACGTCCCCATCTGTTGACTCAGGGATCGAGACGTGGCTGCACGATCCGTTACAGCCATGCGGATACGATGCCTGTCATCTCGACTGCTAGTGATACGAGGCCGTTGTGATCCAGCACGGCGTTCCGTATTACCCTCCTGAACCCACCGATTCCATATTCTGCTAACAGTCATTGGATCTCGACCAACGCGAGCAGCAATGTCGCCATACGATAAACTGCAATCGCGATATATCAAAGACGGAAACGTGATGGTACGCATTTCTCCTGCTTATACGAGGCATCGCAACAACGTTTCACCAGGAAACGCCGGTTAACTGCTGTTTGTGTATGAGAAATCGGTTGGAAACTCTCCTCATGTCAGCCCGTTGTAGGTGTCGTCTAAAGTGATTTGCGAGTGAACTATGCGCTACAAAAGATGGTAACTTTAACAGACATTTCCAACTGTAAACTGGGTACTGCACGGGATAAAGTAGCACAAAGAATGAAATTGTTTGCCGGGAGGTCCCATGAGGAGAAGTTCGGCCGCCGTGTTGCAAGTCATTTTTAGTTGACGTCACTTCGGCGACTTGCGAGTCAATGATGATGAAGAACACACAACACACAGTCATCACGAGGCAGAGAAAATCCCTGACCCCGCCGGGAATCGAACCCGGGACCCCGTGCGCGGGAAGGAGAACGCTACCGCAAGACCGGGAGTTGCGGACAATGTAACACAAATTACCGTTCAAACATTCACAAGGAACAAAACAAGCCCTCTCATGCTCTGAACTTTGATTCGCACCATTAAACTGCTTAGAACTTTGTAACTTGTGACGTGAATCACGTTAACACGATACGTTAGAAAATATCGTTCAAAAGTCAATAAAATGGTCGCCTCACAGTAAAAGTAGGCTCCACCGTTAATGCAAAATCACAATGTGAGAGAGCGAATGCGTTGTCGTCTGTAAGATAGGCAACCCACATTACTGTTGTGCATGCCGTATAATCTCTTATCGTGGGCAGTCTTAACCACGCAGTGTGGTGAGGACGTGATCAACCGACATTCCGGTTTATGCTTTGTTCCAAATGCATGCAGTTAAGCTGTTATTAAATGTTGCTGGTGTCGAGTGGAAAAAAAACACACAGTTTTCCAACATAAATGCTTTATTGATTTTATTTCAAATTCATTTACATTTAGGATTCTTGTGATAACCTGTTGTTTAACCGCATGACTACACTGCAGTTCACACGTAACACTTAGGCAGGAACATCGTTTTACAATTCGTCATGTGGAACATCCACCTGGAAGGCGAATAGGCAGTTGGAACATCCGTCTCTGGGGCGAATATAGCTTTTTTCTGACATACATACAAACATACATACATACATACATACACGCACGCATACGCACACAATATACATAAAGTCATTCTTCAATGTGGGGATTTATGTGAACAATTAAAATGAATAAAGTGTTGATATTAAAAGATTTTAGTTTTTTTTCAATTTCAGGAAGAGAGGCCATCTAGTCTCGAACAAAGCTTTTGAGTCTTGTTCAATATTTTAGCTGTACAGAAATAACGAATTGAGTCACTTTGGTAGTCCTGAGATCAGCTAACAGTGGAATTTGGAACTCTTGGCGAATCATGGAAAGTCATACTCCGTGTTTATCGTATCTGGCACATTATCGTCGGAATTAAAGATTGTTCACTTTTTCGGTTGGGTGGTGCTGATCGACTTGTGTAGAAATTGTTGCATTCTGTTCTTACGAAAATATTCTGAACCAGTTCGTTTTCGGATGTTTCTGATCCTGTGTCGTGTTCTAGCGTTGACATCTAATTAGTGAAAATAATTGTAATACGATTAGCTGCCTATCTTCTCAAGCTAGCAAACGACCAAGAAGCGATGCTGAAAGTGAATGAGCTATAATAAATCGAATCGAAATTGGTACTGTGTAAAGTACATATCAATGTACAGGAAATATTTCGAACGAGTAAAACAGTAGTTTATAAGGAAAGAAAACCACATTAAAAAGAACTGTAACCACACTTGAAAATAAGTAACTTGGTATTTGCGATTTTATGAACAAAATTTTTCATTCCAATTTTCTCCAAGCAAACCCACCGAAACATAAACTAAATTGTAGCGTTGTAAGAAAATGAAACGCCTATAGCCGTCCTGATCTTATGTATTATGTAGCTACCAGTTTCGGCGCTTCAGTGCGCCATCTTCAGCCGTTAGTTGATGCTGAAGGGGTTATCACGATCTATATATACACTGCATTAGTGGCCAACATAACTGGTTTAGGCTGACTGCCTGTAACTGTGATGCCAGCACTGCAACCATCAACTGCAGTTGATGGCTGGAGTGCTCTGATGCAGCGTATATATGGATCGTCGTAACACCTTCAGCATCAACTAAGGTCTGAAGAAGCGCCGAAACTGGTAGCTACACAATAAATAAGAATGACCTTGGTCCCCAAGACCTCCAGTCAAAAGGATGGACTTACAAAAACCGTAGCATGGTCAGGTAACTGTCTGTAACACCCCACCCGTCACTTATCTGGTTTTGGCGTGTGTTCATCCCAGCTAATTGACTAACAGATCAACAGAGAGTGCAAAACTGCCGCAATACCGGATAACGCAAAGAAAGTAATAAGGCCCTGTGACTCCTGATTCAACTGCGGTGGCAGTGCTGACATTAATTGATTCAGAATTGATCCCTTTTAATTAAAAAGGGGTGCACATTGATGTTATATTCAGCTATTGAACACCGGATGCAAATGTTGAACATAAAATTAATTAAGAAAGTGACTTCGGATTTCAACTACTGGATTGAAAACAGATGCAGTCGATTAGCACAGATTTATATAAAACTCACGACCATCAATCATCACATTACATGACTCTCCCAACAGGCAGTGGGAATAAATTGCGTTTACGTGGAGCAAAGCGCGATAAATCAAAATTAATTCCTATCGACTGACCCAGGCGTAATGCGAAGTGCGAGAATTCTGCAATACACAGCCCATGAAACCCTCGTGGAAACTTTGCCGACGTGATACAACAAATTAATCAGTGGCCTAACTCAGGCCGGAGTGGGAGCAATATCACCGAATTCAGCGTGGCGGGGCGGCGTTGTGCGGACGTCGGCCAGCCTCCTGCTGCTGCAAGGCTGCGCTCGTCTATTCACTCCTAGCTATCTTGCTCAGTAATAGCTGAACGAAAACTTTCTATCTCCAAGCTCAATCGTTCCATTTGCTAAGTCCTAAACTGCAGAGATGCTCACTCTTTCTCAGGCACGCTGAGTAAAGAACGCCACGTGTGCACTCTAGGCAAGCTGGGAATGGAAAACCTCTATGGGGACTTCTCCCAGTCCACTCTTCACCTCGGTTTCCCCTCCAGCAAAATCACTTACGTCAATTGCAGAGCAAGTAGCGTTAATTATGCGTCACTTCCCAGCGCCGACCAATGCCTGCTCTGGGAACTGAACGAATTCCCACAAAATTCCCCTTCCTCTCAACTTCTGCTATTTAGCTCCTCCCAGGCCACCCATGAAGGTTAACGTCTGCACTAAACACCAATTTTTCCGGAATTCTGACTCCCAGGAGAGTACTTCAAATTCCTCGGTCCTACGTTCCCATCAGAGGCCGGCGTATTTCATTCTGTCGCTCATCACCTGATTTACTTCAGACTCTGTGGACCGTGACTTCAGCGTGAAGTTGCTATAGTCACGAACACGTATATTTTGACCTCTGTTGACCGCTCCACCGTAGCTTTGCGCGGCTTTCTCGCATGTTTCACTGAAAATGGGACGATGGACATTTATCAACAGGCGTACAAGTTCTCCGTCTGCTTTCCGGTACACCAGCATGGGGCCAACCACCCCCCCCTCACTGTCACGCATCTTAAGGCAGCTGGAGGCCACGCCCCGTTACCGCTTTCTCTAGAGTTTGAGCCGCCATAAGCTGCCTATTGTCGCTTCCCTTCGCCGCTCCCCAGCCGCGCGCCGTGGTCAACTCCAATACTTCCCTGGGGTAAACTAGCCTCCAATAAATCGACGCGTTTCCACAAAGTTTTCATGTCGTGTGAATTACTTTAAAACCGTCACCCGACATTAATTATTCCAATACGTCCATACTATACCCTCTACAAGATGCATTGTGCCTTGTCAGTCATTTTTGTTCAGCCCTACTGTTCGCTCAACGTGAGTTAGGTGATCTTTAATGACTTCATGTAAGGGGCATAGTTCTTGCCATCTTACATGTCATGTGAAAGAACTTAAAGAATAAGTAGGATTATCTGCCTGTAAGGCGCAATTTTGTGAATTCAGGAACATTAGTGTGTGAGGCGGGTGGGTATTTGGTCTTTCCAGGAACTCTGGCCTGTGAGACGGTGTTGGTGTGGAGTTCAACCAAGCTTTGCTGGGCAAATCGACACGTGACTATACCACGACTAAATATCCAATGAGACTCTCGTAGTTGGCTAGAATCGTAAGGTGATTTTCACGGCCTCTAGCGGAACAAACGTAAACCATATCCGCCTGTCAGACAGACATTTTGTTCTAAGCCTCAAATGTCTGGCACAGGGTCGTGCGAAGCACCTTCAGATTATTTCTCTGTTGTGACCATAGTTGTTTGTGCAGCGAACCTCCCCACTGGAGGACGTTTTAGTAACGAGTGACTTCCCCGACTGCCGGCAGGATGATCAACCACTTCCCGAACCACTACGAGCTGTCGCGGAAGGACCTGCTGGTGAAGAACATCAAACGCTACCGCAAGCAGCTGGAGCGCGACAAGGAGCCGGTAGCCGAGCGCAGTGACGTCACGGGCCGCTACGTCTACCTCGACTTCGTGCCCGTCACCTTCGTGCTGCCCGCAGGTGGGTCTGTCTGCGGCGCGCTGGCTGGAGGCGCTCGTCCAGAGGTGCAGATGCGTACGGTTGTTGTGATCGCTCAGCTATTCTAATATAAATTCTAATATAAAAAAAGGGAGGAAGGTTTATCTGTTTAGCAAGAGTAATAGAAGGCAGATTTCAGACTACCTAACGGATCAAAACGAAAATTTCTGTTCCGACACTGACAATGTTGAGTGTTTATGGAAAAAGTTCAAGGCAATCGTAAAATGTGTTTTAGACAGGTACGTGCCGAGTAAAACTGTGAGGGACGGGAAAAACCCACCGTGGTACAACAACAAAGTTAGGAAGCTACTGCGAAAGCAAAGAGAGCTTCACTCCAAGTTTAAACGCAGCCAAAACCTCTCAGACAAACAGAAGCTAAGCGATGTCAAAGTTAGCGTAAGGAGGGCTATGCGAGAAGCGTTCAGTGAATTCGAAAGTAAAATTCTATGTACAGACTTGACAGAAAGTCCTAGGAAGTTCTGGTCTTACGTTAAATCAGTAAGTGGCTCGAAACAGCATATCCAGACACTCCGGGATGATGATGGCATTGAAACAGAGGATGACACGCGTAAAGCTGAAATACTAAACAACTTTTTCCAAAGCTGTTTCACAGAGGAAGACTGCACTGCAGTTCCTTCTCTAAATCCTCGCACAAACGAAAAAATGGCTGACATCGAAATAAGTGTCCAAGGAATAGAAAAGCAACTGGAATCACTCAACAGAGGAAAGTCCACTGGACCTGACGGGATACCAATTCGATTCTACACAGAGTACGCGAAAGAACTTGCCCCCCTTATAACAGCCGTGTACCGCAAGTCTCTAGAGGATCGGAGGGTTCCAAATGATTGGAAAAGAGCACAGGTAGTCCCAGTCTTCAAGAAGGGTCGTCGAGCAGATGCGCAAAACTATAGACCTATATCTCTGACGTCGATCTGTTGTAGAATTTTAGAACATGTTTTTTGCTCGAGTATCATGTCGTTTTTGGAAACCCAGAATCTACTATGTAGGAATCAACATGGATTCCGGAAACAGCGATCGTGTGAGACCCAACTCGCGTTATTTGTTCATGAGACCCAGAAAATATTAGATACAGGCTCCCAGGTAGATGCTATTTTTCTTGACTTCCGAAAGGCGTTCGATACAGTTCCGCACTGTCGCCTGATAAACAAAGTAAGAGCCTACGGAATATCAGACCAGCTGTGTGGCTGGATTGAAGAGTTTTTAGCAAACAGAACACAGCATGTTGTTATCAATGGAGAGACGTCTACAGACGTTAAAGTAACCTCTGGCGTGCCACAGGGGAGTGTTATGGGACCATTGCTTTTCACAATATATATAAATGACCTAGTAGATAGTGTCGGAAGTTCCATGCGGCTTTTCGCGGATGATGCTGTAGTATACAGAGAAGTTGCAGCATTAGAAAATTGTAGCGAAATGCAGGAAGATCTGCAGCGGATAGGCACTTGGTGCAGGGAGTGGCAACTGTCCCTTAACATAGACAAATGTAATGTATTGCGAATACATAGAAAGAAGGATCCTTTATTGTATGATTATATGATAGCGGAACAAACACTGGTAGCAGTTACTTCTGTAAAATATCTGGGAGTAAGCGTGCGGAACGATTTGAAGTGGAATGATCATATAAAATTAATTGTTGGTAAGGCGGGTGCCAGGTTGAGATTCATTGGGAGAGTGCTTAGAAAATGTAGTCCAGCAACAAAGGAGGTGGCTTACAAAACACTCGTTCGACCTATGCTTGAGTATTGCTCATCAGTGTGGGATCCGTACCAGATCGGGTTGACGGAGGAGATAGAGAAGATCCAAAGAAGAGCGACGCGTTTCGTCACAGGGTTATTTGGTAACCGTGATAGCGTTACGGGGATGTTTAATAAACTCAAGTGGCAGACTCTGCAAGAGAGGCGCTCTGCATCGCGGTGTAGCTTGCTCGCCAGGTTTCGAGAGGGTGCGTTTCTGGATGAGGTATCGAGTATATTGCTTCCCCCTACTTATACCTCCCGAGGAGATCACGAATGTAAAATTAGAGAGATTAGAGCGCGCACGGAGGCTTTCAGACAGTCGTTCTTCCCGCGAACCATACGCGACTGGAACAGGAAAGGGAGGTAATGACAGTGGCACGTAAGGTGCCCTCCGCCACACACCGTTGGGTGGCTTGCGGAGTATGAATGTAGATGTAGATGTAGATGTGACTGTTTAACTATGTGCTGTCGGGTGTACAGCCAAGTTGTCGATTCCGTGTAGTACACAATTTTTCGATTTCCTCGGCGAAGCGATTTGTGTTCTCGCAGCCTGAACTCCAACAAGTTTACTAGGATTAAAAAGAGTTTTGAGGAAAAAGAATCTGTAGCACTGACACTTTGCGACCTTAGTAAGGCGTTTCACTACATTCGTCATAAGCTACTCATACACTACTGGACATTAAAATTGCTACACCACGATGATGACGTGCTACAGACGCGAAATTTAACCGACAGGAAGAAGATGCTGTGATATGCAAATGATTGGCTTTTCAGAGCACTCACACGAGGTTGGCGCCGGTGGCGACACCTACAATGTGATGACACGAGGAAAGTTTCCAGCCGATTTCTCATACGCAAACAGCAGTTGACCGGCGTTGCCTGGTGAAGCGTTGTTGTGATGCCCCGGACGAATCCAGGTTCTGTTTACAGCATCATGATGGTCGCATCCGTGTTTGGCGACGTCGCGGTGAGCGCACATTGGAAGCGTGTATTCGTCATCGCCATACTGGCGTATCACCCGGCGTGATGGTATGGGGTGCCATTGGTTACACGTGTCGGTCACCTCTTGTTCACATTGACGGCACTTTGAACAGTGGACGTTACATTTCGGATGTGTTACGACCAGTGGCTCTATCCTTCATTCGATCCCTGCGAAACCCTACATTTCGGCAGGATAATGTATGACCGCATGTTGCAGGTCCTGTACGGGCCTCTCTGGATACAGAAAATGTTCGCTGCTGCCCTGGCCAGCACATTCTCCACATCTCTCACCAATTGACACCGTCTGGTCAATGGTGGCCGAGCGACTGGCTCGTCACAATACGCCAGTCACTACTCTCGATGAACTGTGGTATCGTGTTGAAGCTGCATGGGCAGCTGTACCTGTACACGCCATCCAAGCTCTGTTTGACTCAATGCCGAGGCGTATCAAGGCCGCTATTACTGCCAGAGGTGGTTATTCTGGGTACTGATTTCTCAGGATCTATGCACTCAAATTGAATGAAAATGTAATCACATGTCAGTTCTAGTATAATATATTTGTCCAATGAATACCCGTTTATCATCTGCATTTCTTCTTGATGTAGCAATTTTCATGGCCACACAGGTGTGGATTTGGAGGCATTGTTCTGGCAACCCTCAAATCTTATTTGGAAAACAAAGGGCAGATTGTATCAGCCCAGGGAACACTATCATATGAACGGAAGTTGGAATACGGAATTGGTAATAGGCCCCCTCCTGTTCCTACTATTTGTAATCTCTCATGAAAAGTACTTGCAGTTTGCAGATGACACAACTCTGCCCTCGAAAGGCGTTGATGTCAGCAAGGCTCAAGAAGAAGGAGGTACTTTGTGTAATGCTACAAAGGAAAAGTTTGTTATAAAGGGCATGAAAATAAATAAGAAAGAACGCAAAAAATGATATGTAGCTTAAGTGACAAAGGATTCCTAAATAGTGCAGGTGCTGTGAAGCTTTTGGGATTCATGGCGGATAGTAAACTCACTTGGCAAAAACACACTGCACATGCGTGTGACCAGCTGCCACGAATTATGCACCTTCAGATGAAACAGAAGCGTGTGTTAACTGATCAGTATCCGGTGATGGTATATTATTCACCGTTGCACAGCCATATCAGCTATGGCTTGTTACTATGGGGTTACTCTAAAGGCTGCAATAAAATACTACTACTACAAAAAAGGCAATAAGGGTCATAAAATCAAGCAGAAAACTGCACTACTACAAACCCAAAAAAAAAAAAAAAATGGTTCAAATGGTTCTGAGCACTATGGGACTTAACTTCTGAGGTCATCAGTCCCCTAGAACTTAGAACTACTTAAACCTAACTAACCTAAGGACATCACACACATCCATGCCCGAGGCAGGATTCGAACCTGCGACCGTAGCAGTCGCGCGGACTACAAACCCATCTTCACACGTGTAGGAGTGAAAAAATTTTCAGTCAGTATATCTTCATTTGTCTCATATATGTGAAAGAAAATCATGAAACATTCACCAAAAGGAAAAACGTCGACAGTTATAACACACACAATAAGTAAGACACAGACATCCCAAGCTGTCGACTCTCCTTGACGCTGGACAGTTTTCCAACATTAGCTATTAAAGTGTTCAACCATCTAAATACTAAAATACAGTCTTTGAAACTGGTGAAATTTTTACGAAAGATATAACAAAAACTACGGCAAAAACCACGGAACAGTTTAAATGAGTTCTTTGACAGTCAAACAGCAAACTGGGCTCCCTAAACTATGCACTACTATATGAAATGAAGTGAAAATGAACTTGTTCAAAGTTCTCACTCTGTATGTCATCAAGTATATACTGTACTACTTATACAACTTTGTTCTTGTATTTTTATGCACACTTACCTTATTTTTGTTCTTGATTTATTTTGCTTGTGTAATCTTAACCTTGTAACACTGACACAATCTGTCTTGACTGGCGAAGGACGTAGCTTTGGTAATAAATGGTAATAACCAGACTCTGACGGGTAGCACTCAGTTCTCAAGGCTTCATAAGTGCATGACGTCATTTTGACGTCACGTGCGGTATCGAAGACAGCAGGAACAGCTGTCGAGTTTCGTTAGCGTACGATGTGGGATGCTTGGGAGTCACGGTATTGGATTTCGTAATTGATACTTTCCGTATCACAACTTGCGTGTTATGAAAGTGTGACGTTTCAAGGCAGCGGCACACAAAAGATTTACAAAATCACGTCGTTCTTGTTAAGATTTGTTGTATTAAATGTCACATAACGACATACCGATGGTTAAAGCTAATGTGCAGTTCTGAAGTATGAAGTAGTTTGTTCGCGTCCAGCGGTTTCCAAACTGAAATACTGTGGGACTTCCTTATTAATTGGCCGGCCGGTGTGGCCGAGCTGTTCTAGGCGCTTCAGTCTGGAACCGCGCGACCGCTACGGTCGCAGGTTCGAATCCTGCCTCGGGCATGGACGTGTGTGATGTCCTTAGGTTAGTTAGGTTTAAGTAGTTCTAAGTTCTAGGGGACTGATGACCTCAGATGTTAAGTCGCATAGTGCTCAGAGCCATTTGAACCATTTGAACCTTATTAATTTAACGTAAGTACGTTCTGCTGTATTTGTCGTTATATACATGTAAGAGTGTTCCCTCAGGATTGAGTTGTCATTCTCAGTTATTTGGAAATTAACCATGAAACACGCAAGTGCGAATAAATATTCAAAACGCGTTGATCATCAGGTAAAGCAAACTACCATTCACAATTAAAAGCATAGAAAAAGAATTAGAAGGCTACTTAGTCTCAGGTATCTGCAAAGTTTAAAAAGAATATTTACGAGCTAGTTCTTTTAGAACACGTCTTTTCCAAGCAAGAATGTCTTCGATTAAAGTCGATATTTATCCACCAATATGATATTTTTCGTCATTCTACTACAACGAATTGTGCAAATACCGATGCATTTTTCAAGAGACCATCAATTTGCTTGTATTTCGAAAAAGCATTTACTCATAGAGCAGAAGTGAAATGGGTTGCCGCTCTAATTCGTCTGCTAGAATGGTTCGTCACATTTTTAATTACAGAGCTACACTTCAAACTAGTTTTCAGAGTTCGTAGAAGTAAACCTACGATGTTGATATACTTTAATGAGCAGTGTTGAATATATACATTCAATGAGTTCAATACTGGCTGGCTTTAGCTTGTTGTTTGCTTGTAGCTCTCACTTTCGGGGTTGATGAAGGGGTATTAAGTTTTTCAGTAAGTTTCGAAATTATTCCTGCAAACTTTTAATCTCTCCCTTAACATCAGCTCAGTGCACATTAATGCAGAACTTTACACATTTATAAAAAAAAATGCAACTTAGATGTTTCTGTATCCTGCAGTAAACAAGAAGTGCAACTTCCAACTCTCTCCAATTGAGGCTAATGTTATTGTTTTGACTTGCCATTCTATATTCCCGAAGATGCAAAGCTGGTACTTTTTGCCGATGATACAAGTATAGCTATCACACCAAACAGACAAGAATTAACTGGTGAAATTGTAAACGATGTTTTTCAGAAAATCATTAAGTGGTTCTCTGCAAATGGGCTCTCATTAAACTTTGACAAAATACAGTATATACGGTTCCACACAGTAAATGGAATGACACCATTAATAAATATAGACCGGTAGCTAAGGTAGAATATTCAAAATTTCTAGGTGTATGCATTGATGAGGGGTTGAATTGGAAACAACACACTGAGGATCTGCTGAAACGTTTGTGTTCAGCTGCTTATGTTATTAGGGTCATTGCAAATTTTGTCGATATACGTCTCAGTAAATTAGCTTACCACGCCTATTTTCATTCTATGCTTTCGTATGGCATCATTGATGCACAAAAGCGTGTAATCAGAATAATTGCTGGAGCTCATCCAAGATCATCCTGCAGACAATTATTTAAAGAGCTAGAGATCTTCACTGTAGCCTCACAATATGAATATTCACTTATGAAATTTGTTATTAACAATCCGAACGAATTGAAAAGTAATAGCAGTGTGCATGGCTACAACACTAGGAGAAAGGATGATCTTCACTACTCAAGGTTAAATCTAACTTCGGCTCAGAAGGGGGTAAATTATGCTGCCACAGAAGTCTTTGATCACTTACCTAATAGCATCAAATGTCTGACAGATAGCCATATAGCATTTAAAAGGAAATTAAAAGAATTTCTTAATGGCAACTTCTTCTACTCATTAGATGAATTTTTGGATATAGTAAGTGGTTAATTTCCCCAACCCCCACAAAAAAATTAAGAATATTAAGTGTCATGTAATATTTTGTGTAACGTAATATCTTGCATAGACACCTTTTATTAACCTGACACGTTCCACATCATTACGAAGTGTCGTATTCATGATCTATGGAACAAGTACTAATCTAATCTAATCTAAAGTGATGTTCGTCTCACTTGTTGTGAACCGAACGGTCACGAAAGTCGACAGACAGTTCTTCCCGTCTTCGATACAGATCGTGACGTCAAAACGACGTCACGCGTGCATGAAGTCTTGTGAACTGAGTGTTACCTGACTGTGACGTATTGTTGGTGTCGTACCGCCATTTATAGCAGAATTCTGCTTTCTGTGGCCGCTGTGCCATTTGGTTGTCTTTTGTTATTCCGAGCCGTTATGTTACTCCTTGAAACGAACATTATCTCAGACTTTTCCTGCTCAGGTGGATTAGCTGACCAGCTAGATCTTAATACAAATATTAATAAATCGAGTGTTGCAGTCCAGACTTGTTTAACTTGAAATCTCCATAATGGTTTATTAGGGTTCAGAAGTATTCATTTCGATAGACTCCTTAATTACGCTGTCCCAGGAATACTTTGAAGTAAACGATCTAGAGCACGCCAAGCTCTGACTGATGTGCGTCTGCTGATACTATAACATTGCAATAATACCCTTAGCTTGTAGCAGACGGAACCTGGAGAGTCTCTGAAGACCTTAAAGATATTGGTTGCGCATGTCAGATGTCTAGCGGAAGTTATGAGCTCTTAGGCACTGTGAGCGTGATTTTATCCGTGCGCCAAGCTTTATGGACGAAAAAAAAATTGGAAATTTGCGGTAAGGTCTTATGGGACCAAACTGCTGTTGTCATCGTTCCCTAAGCTTACACACCACTTAATCTAACTTACGCCAAGGACAATACACAGACCCATGCCCGAGGGAGAAAAATGTTCAAATGTGTGTGAAATCTTATGGGACTTAACTGCTAAGGTCAGCAGTCCCTAAGCTTACACACTACTTAACGTAAATTATCCTAAAGACAAACACACACAATCATGCCCGAGGGAGGACTCGAACCTCCGCCAGGACCAGCCGCACAGTCCATGACTGCAGCGCCTAAGACCGCTCGGCTAATCCTGCGCCCCGAGGGAGAACTCGAACATCTGACGGAGGCTTTATGGACGGTTTGTCTCAATGAGACGAACTTAATAATTGTATTTAATTGAGAAGAAGAAAGTTTAGCATTTATTCTAATTTGGATGGGAACTACTTTCTGTACTGAGACGGTGGCGCAAGCAACGTGTGTTTGGAGAGGACCAGGCACACGCTTCTCGCTCTCTTTCAATTGTGAGCAGTCCCGGGGTGCAGTCATTGCAGAAGTAAACTGCTTTATTTGTTTTAACTATGACTTTGTTTTGTCGAGCTAACCGCAAAGACTTAAAAAGACTTCGAAAACGCGATAACTGATACTGAACAACAGATCATCTCTTAGACCTCAAGACTTCGAGTCAGTAAACAGTGACATTGTTTCTTTATCGTGATGGATAAGAAGTGCCAGGTACGTCTTAATACGTGGGCTACACATTTGTAACATGACCTTACGAAACGAAAAATCCTTGAAGAGGTCCTGGAACATTTAAATTCCGTTCCTCCTTATGTGAAATTGAAGAAGCTGGCCAGCTATCTTCACTGGGTGTTTTAGTGAAGACAGGACCGGACGGATCCCTGGTTCACAGCATCTACAGAAAACCTCTCAAGCCATTTCCATTCGTCTCGGGACCAAGCAAAGGACTCTTGCCCATTAAGCTCGACAGCTGTAAGATGGAGCGTCATAGAAGAAACATACCTACGAGTATTGTTCCGAAGGAATGGATACACAGACTGTGAAATTGGGCGGGTGTTGTAATTAAAAATCAAGAAACCTGAGAAACAGTTTGAGACTGAGACACAGAGAAAGAACCCAAGGATCGCTTATCTACCTTACGCTGGCCCGATATCCGCAAAGATTGGTGGGCTCCTTCGGAAACACGGTGTTCAATGTATTACGTTCCCGTCAACAAAGATAAAGAGTCTTCTTTGTGGTGGCCGCTGTGGCCGAGCGGTTCTAGGCGCTCAGTCCGGAACCGCGCTGCTGCTGCGGTCGCAGGTTCGAATCCTGCCTCGGGCGTGGATGTGTGCGATGTTCTTAGATTAGTTAGTTTTAAGTAGTTCTAAGTTCTAGGGGACTGATGACCACAGCAGTTGAGTCCCATAGTGCTCAGAGCCATTTGAACCAAGTCTTCTTTGTAATGTTAAAGGCGATCGAGGTCTCGGAAAGCCGGGACTGGACCGCATTCCGTGGCACTGTGTGGTGTTCCACGTGGAGGAGAGATACGAGGAATATCAGTGGCACAACCGATCAAACCGACGTCGCCGAGCACTGTGTCCAATATAACCGAGAAAACAAATACGACGGGAAGGCGGTGCAAACTTCAAGTTTTCCGTACTGCGTAGTTAAGGAGTCTGCCGAAAGCAAGAAAACCGTGATCGAGGTTTGAATTTAAGGAGGGCTTGTGGTGTAGCTCTCATTTATTACGATCTCGTCGGCCATCTCACCCACGCTGAGAGAATGTGTGTTTCGCTGGATAACAGTGCGGTATCTTAAAACCAAATTAATATCAAAAGACGTAAGCGGGAGTCGAACTCCGCTATAAATATCAAAGCGACATCAACCATACTCCACAGTCTGGTTGGAGTCCAGAAAGGGAGCATGGCGCAACACAGTTCGCAACAGCTCAAGTGGACGATCGGGTCGGTCGTCGAAATATCGTGCAAAACAAGGGATCAACAGCTAGGCTGCACATCAGTATCTTATTATTATTATTTACTAAGAGTGGGTCTGGTCGTTTCGTTCTGTGTGTGTGTGTGAAATCCTATGGGACTTAACTGCTAAGGTCATCAGTCCCTAAGCTTACACACTACTTAACCTAAATTATCCTAAGGACAAACACACACACCCATGCCCGAGGGAGGACTCGAACCTCCGCCGGGACCAGCCGCACAGTCCCAGACTGCAGCGCCCCAGACCGCTCGGCTAATCCCGCGCGGCTCGTTTCGTTCTACATCATACGAAAACATTACTTACATAATTCATACGAAGAGCCAATTTATTACTTTTACTGCTTTCTTTGTAAATCACATATGTATGGTGAAATATTTCTGTTGGTTGGTTAACACACTCATGTTCAGAAAAAAACAGACCACTTTGAACGACTAGAGATAGGACGTTCATATTCACAGAACATCTAAGTTAGTCAGTCTCAATGGAGACAAGTCTTCCGAAGTAAGAGTGATTTCAGGTGTGCCGCAGGGGAGTGTCGTAGCACCGTTGCTGTACACAATATACAGGGTGAGCCACCTAACGTTACCGCTGGATATATTTCGTAAACCACATCAAATACTGACGAATCGATTCCACAGACCGAACGTGAGGAGAGGGGCTAGTGTAATTGTTTAATACAAACCATAAAAAAATGCACGGAAGTATGTTTTTTAACACAAACCTACGTTTTTTGAAATACAACCACGTTAGTTTTGTTAGCACATCTGAACATATAAACGAATACGTAATCAGTGCCGTTTGTTGCATTGTAAAATGTTAATTACATCCGGAGATATTGTAACCTAAAGTTGACGCTTGAGTACCACTCCTCCGCTGTTCGATCGTGTGTATCGGAGAGCACCGAATTACGTAGGCATCCAAAGGGAACGGTGATGGACCTTAGGTACAGAAGAGAGTGGAACAGCACATTACGTCCACATTCTAACACCTTTTTATTGGTCTTTTTCACTGACGCACATGTACATTACCATGAGGGGTGAGGTACACGTACACACGTGGTTTCTTTTTTCAATTGCGGAGTGGAATAGAGAGTGTCCCGACATGTCAGGCCAATAGATGTTCAATGTGGTGGCCATCATTTGCGGCACACAGTTGCAATCTCTGGCGTAATGAATGTCGTACACGCCGCAGTACATCTGGTGTAATGTCGCCGCAGGCTGCCACAATACGTTGTTTCATATCCTCTGGGGTTGTAGGCACATCACGGTACAAATTCTCCTTTAACGTACCCCACAGAAAGAAGTCCAGAGGTGTAAGATCAGGGAACGGGCTAGCCAATTTATGCGTCCTCCACGTCCTATGAAACGCCCGTCGAACATCCTGTCAAGGGTCAGCCTAGTGTTAATTGCGGAATGTGCAGGTGCACCATCATGCTCATACCACATACGTCGACGCGTTTCCAGTGGGACATTTTCGAGCAACGTTGGCAGATCATTCTGTAGAAACGCGATGTATGCTGCAGCTGTTTGGGCCCCTGCAATGAAGTGTTTGTTACAACGCCCAACTGAACGTCGGAGATTTCAAGCGTCAACTTTAGGTTACAATATCTCCGGATGTAATTAACATTTTACAGTGCAACAAACGGCACTGATTACGTATTTGTTTATATGTTCAGATGTGCTAACAAAACTAACGGGGATCCATTTAAAAAACGTAGGTTTGTGTTAAAAAACATACTTCCGTGCATTTTTTTATGGTTTGTATTAATCAATTACACTAGCCCCTATCCTCACGTTCGGTCTATGGAATCGGTTCGTCAGTATTTGATGTGGTTTACGAAATATATCCAGCGGTAAAGTTAGGTGACTCACCCTGTATATAAATGACCTTGTGGATAGCATCGGAAGTTCACTGAGGCTTTTTGCGGATGATGCTGTAGTATATCGAGGGGTTGTAACAATGGAAAATTGTACTGAAATGCAGGAGGAACTGCAACGAATTGTCGCATGGTGCAGGGAATGGCAATTCAATCTCAATGTAGACAAGTGTAAAGTGCTGCGAATACATTGAAAGAAAGATCCTTTGTCATTTAGCTACAATACAGCAGGTCAGCAACTGGAACCAGTTGTTGTTGTTGTTGTGGTCCGCAGTCCTGAGACTGGTTTTATGCAGCTCCACATGCTAACCTATCCTGCGCAAGCTTGTTCATCTCCCAGTACTTACTGCAACCCACATCCTTCTGAATCTGCTTAGTGTATTCATCTCTTGGTCTCCCTCTATGATTTTTACCCTCCACACTGCCCTCCAGTACTAAATTGGTGATCCCTTGATGCCTCAGAACATGTCCTACCAACCGGTCCCTTCTACTTGTCAAGTTGTGCCACAAACTTCTCTTCTCCCCAATCCTATTCAATACCTCCTCATTAGTTACGTGATCTACCCATCTAATCTTCAACATTCTTCTGTAGCACCACATTTCGAAAGCTTCTATTCTCTTCTTGTCCTACTAGTTATCGTCCATATTTCACTTCCATACATGGCTACACTCCATACAAATACTTTCAGAAACGACTTCCTGACACTAAAATCTATACTCGAAGTTAACAAATTTCTCTTCTTCAGAAACGCTTTCCTTGCCATTGTCAGTCTACATTTTGTATCTTCTCTACTTCGACCATCATCAGTTATTTTGCTCCCCAAATAGCAAAACTCCTAGACTACTTCAAGTGTCTCATTTCCTAATCTAATTCCCTCAGCATCACCCGACTTAATTCGACTACATTCCATTATCCTCGTTTTGCTTTTGTTGATGTTCATCTTATATCCTCCTTTCAAGACACTGTCCATTCCGTTCAACTGCTCTTCCAAGTCCTTTGCTGTCTCTGACAGAATTACAATGTCATCGGCGAACCTCAAAGTTTTTATTTCTTCTCCATGGATTTTAATACCTACTCCGAATTTTTCTTTTGTTTCCTTCACTGCTTGCTCAATACACAGATAGAATAACATCGGGGAGAGGCTACAACCCTGTCTCAGTCCCTTCCCAGCCACTGGTTCCCTTTCATGCCCCTCGATTCTTGTAACTGCCATCTGGTTTCTGTACAGATTGTAAATAGCCTTTCGCTCCCTGTATTTTACCCCTGCCACCTTTAGAATTTGAAAGAGAGTATTGCAGTCAACATTGTCAAAAGCGTTCTCTAAGTCTACAAATGCTAGAAACGTAGGTTTGCCTTTCCTTAATGCTTCTTCTAAGATAAGTCGTAAAGTCAGTATTGCCTCACGTGTTTCTACGGAATCCAAACTGATCTTCCCCGAGGTTGGCTTCTACCAGTTTTTCCATTCGTCTGTAAAGAATTCGCGTTAGTATTTTGCAGCTGTGACTTATTAAACTGATAGTTCGGTAATTTTCACATCTGTCAACACCTGCTTCCTTTGGGATTGGAATTATTATATTCTTCTTGAAGTCTGATGGTATTTCGCCTGTCTCATACATCCTGGCTCTCCCAAGGCCATTAGTAGTTCTAATGGAATGTTGTCTACTCCCGGGGCCTTGTTTCGACTCAGGTCTTTCAGTGCTCTGTCAAACTCTTCACGCAATATCGTATCTCCCATTTCATCATCTACATTCTCTTCCATTTCTACAATATTGTTCCTAAGAACATCGCCCTTGTATAGACCCTCTATATACTCCTTCCACCTTTCTGCTTTCCCTTCTTTGCTTAGAACTGGGTTTCCATCTGAGCTCTTGATATTCATGCACGTGGTTCTCTTTTCTCCAAAGGTCTCTCTAATTTTCCTGTAGGCAGTATCTATCTTACCCCTAGCGAGATAAGCCTCCACATCCTTACATTTGTCCTCTAGCCATCTCTGCTTAGCCATTTTGGACTTCCTGTGATCTCATTTTTGAGACGTTTGTATTCCTTTTTGCCTGCTTCATTTACTGCATTTTTATATTTTCTCCTTTCGTCTATTAAGTTCAATATTTCTTCTGTTACCCAAGGGTTTCTACTAGCCCTCGTCTTTTTACCTACTTGATCCTGTGCTGCCTTCACTACTTCATCCCTCAGAGCTACCCATTCTTCTTCTACTGTACTTCTTTCTCCCATTCCTGTCAATTGTTCCCTTATGCTCTCCCTGAAACTCTGTACAACCTCTGGTTCTTTCAGTTTATCTATGTCCCATCTCCTTAAATTCCCACCTTTTTGCAGTTTCTTCAGTTTTAATCTACAGTTCATAACCAATAGATTGTGGTCAGAGTCCACATCTGCCCCTGGAAATGTCTTAGGATTACTGGAAGCAGTTAATTCCATAAATTATCTGGGAGTAGGCATTATGAGTGATTTGAAATGGGATGACTATATAATATTAATCGTCGGTAAAGGAGATGCCAGACTGAGATTATTGGAAGAATCCTAAGGAAATGTAGTCAGAAAACAAAGGAAGTAGGTTACAGTACACTTGTTCGCCCTCTGCTTGAATACTGCTCACCGGTGTGGGATCAGTACCAGATAGCGCTGATAGAAGAGGTAGAGAAGATCCAACGGAGTACAGCGCGCTTCGTTACAGGATCATTTAGTAATCGCCAAAGCGTTGCGGAGATGATAGATAAACGCCAGTGGATGACTCTGCAAGAGAGACGCTCAGTAACTCGGTACGGGCTTTTGTTGAAGTTTCGAGAATATACCTTCACCGAGGAGTCAAGGAGTATATTGCTCCCTCCTACGTGTATCTCGCGAAGAGACCATGAGGATAAAATCAGAGGGATTACAGCCCACACAGAGGCATACCGACAATCTTTCTTTCCACTAACAATACGAGACTGGAATAGAAGGGAGAACCGATAGAGGTACTCAAGGTACCCTTCGCCACACACCGTCAGGTGGCTTGCGGAGTATGGATGTAGATGTCGATGTAGATGTAGTACGTTCTGCAGAAATGATAGCATTTGAACCTTGTCGGTTTGTGGGTTCAAGGTCAACATCAATATTGCGGCGCAACACCACTCTCTGGTAAAATATGCCTGCGGCTCTTGTTGTCGCTGTAAACGGAAGGTAATGGATCAGTGTGACATGGGCAGACGTGCAGGATGCCTCGCATTCGTATACGGGAACCGTACAGTTAAATCAGTGAGTCTGGAAGAGCGCGCAGTATTGGCGTGAGAGAGTGTGATGCATCCATTCGGCATATTGCTGCTGGTGTGAGACGAAGTGTTTCGGCAGTGCAGCCCCGAATGGTTCACGGAAGGCCGTAGAACAGGACGAGATGAGTTAGGTCGCGACATCCAGACCATCCCACCGAGAAGGTCGATAACTCGCCTGAATGCCACTGCAGGACAGACCCCCGTCCCCGTCGGCTCTGGCGCAACAGTGATCAGTGGAACGTATGGTACACTGTCAGAGATGACAGTCTGTCGCCAGTTATTACGGCGTGTGTTGTATGTGCGTCGTCCGCTTCTCCGCCTACCTTTGACGAATGTGCAGAAACTTGCTAGGCGGCACTTGTGTTTGGAAGGACGTCACTGGGGGCGGGAGTGACGTCAGATAGTATTTCCGGAACAATCCAGGTCCTGTTTGTTTGAAAATGATGGCCGTATTTTGGTTCGCCCAGACAGGAGGAGCTACATCACAGTGACTGCCTTCGAACACGACATACAGCTCCAACGTAAAGCCTTATGGTGTGGGATGCTATTGGGAATGCTAATCATTTCTGCAGAACATACTAATGTACACTACTGGCCATTAAAATTGCTACACCAGCAAAATGACATGCTACAGACGCGAAATTTAACCGACAGGAAGAAGATGCTGTGATTGCAAATGATTAGCTTTTCATAGCATTCACACAGGGTTGGCGCCGGTGGCGACACCTACAACGTGCTGACATGAGGAAGGTTTCCAACCGATTTCTCATACACAAACAGCAGTTGGCCGGCGTTGCCTGGTGAAACGTTCTTGTGATGCCTCGTGTAAGGAGGAGAAATGCGTACCATCACGTTTCCGACTTTGATAAAGTTCGGATTGTAGCCTATCGCGATTGCGGTTTATCGTATCGCGACATTGCTGCTCGCGTTGGTCGAGATTCAATGACTGTTAGCAGAATATGGAACCGGTGGGTTCAGGGGGGGGGGGGGTAATACGGAACGCCGTGCTGGATCCCAACGGCCTCGTATCACTAGCAGTCGAGATGACAGGCATCTTATCCGCACGGCTGTAACGCATCGTGCAGCAACGTCTCGATGCCTGACTCAGCAGATGGGGACGTTTGCAAGACAGCAACCATCTGCACGAACAGTTCGACGACGTTTGCAGCAGCACGGACTATCAGCTCGGAGACCATCGCTGCGGTTACCCTTGACGTTGCATGACAGACAGGAGCGCCTGCGATGGTATACTCGACGACGAACCTGGGTGCACTAATGGCAAAACGTCGTTTTTTCGGATGAATCCAGGTTCTGTTTACAGCATCACGATGGTCGCATCCCTGTTTGGCGACATCGCGGTGAACGCACACTGGAAGCGTGTATTCCTCATCGCCATACTGGCGTATCACCCGGAGTGATGGTATGGGGTGCCATTGGTTACACGTCTCGGTCACCTCTTGTTCGCATTGCCGGCACTTTGAACAGTGGACGTTACATTTCAGATGTGTTACGACCCGCGGCTCTACCCTTGATTCGATCCCTGCGACACCCTACATTTCAGCAGGATAATGCACGACCGCATGTTGCAGGTCCTGTACGGCCCTTTCTGGATACAGAAAATGTTCGACTGCTGCCCTGGCCAGCACATTCTCCAGACGTCTCACCAATTGAAAACGTCTGGTCAATGGTGGCCGAGCAACTGGCTCGTCGCAATACGCCAGTCACTACTCTTGATGAACTGTGGTATCGTGTTGAAGCTGCATGGGCAGCTGTACCTGTACACGCCATCCAAGCTCTGTTTGACTCAATAGACAGGCGTATCAAGGCCGTTATTACGGCCGAAGATGGTTGTTCTGGGTACTGATTTCTCAGGATCTATACACCCAAATTGCTTGAAAATGTAATCACATGTCAGTTCTACTATGATATATTTGTCCAATGAATACCCGTTTACCATCTGCATTTCTTCGTGGTGTAGCAATTTTAATGGCCAGTAGTGTACATGTACTATGAAAATGAACGTCTTGTCTCTCGTTGTTCTTGGAGTTCTGTTTCTTCTGAACATGAGTGTATTAAAAACAGTTTTTTAGCGTCTTTGTTTACACCGACTTGTTTCGTTGCTTCAGCATTTTTTCCAAGAAATTGCAGTTGTGAGAAATGTAGGGTCCGACAGAAACCATCTACCATTTTATTATAGTTCTATAGTAACGCTCAGTAGGGCACGCAACGGACGAGAATCGAAAGTGATAAGTAATGTAATGTCGTTTCATGACACAATAGCACAGGAAACGTTTTCTGTGAGGTAATCCTTGTGGTGCACTGACGGAGTCGACGAACAGAACTGCTCATTAGGTTCACAGCCATGTGCGGTCGAATTACGTTGAGCTCTTCATTAACGCGTCGCTTCAGAATCTCCAAGATGGGGATACATGATGCAAAGACTCGACACTTGAGGAGCCCCCACAGAAGGAAATGGTAAACAGCTCGACGGATCTGGCTGGCAACGGCGTGTCTCCAAAACTTGAGACGATTCTGCGCAGTCGCCCCATCTTACCAGAAGTAAAATGGGAATAGGCGTATGGCATCGTTGGCCGGGAGGCCCCATCCGGGGAAGTTCGGCCGCCAAGTGCAAGTCTTATTCCAGTCGACGCCACGTTGGGCGACTTGCGCGCCGGTGACGAGGATGAAACGATGAGGAGGAGAACACAACACCCACTCACCGGACGGAGAAAATCTGCAACACGGCCGGGAATCGAACCCGGGCCCGGTTGCATGGGAAGCGAGCACGTTACCACCCAGCTAAGCAGGCGGACGCTGAAAGCAAACTGATGTCAAGTCAGCCCGTTGTCTGTGTCCTTCGGAAATGAGGAAAGCCGGCAGTAGGGCTCTGTAACGTTCCGAATTGACTGTGACTTCGCTTTCGCGATGATCTTCGAAAAAATAGGCTCCAGTGATCCTGGAAGCCGAAAATTTGCACCCAACTGTGACTTTTTTCACTATGGTGTGGTTTTCCGTGGAGTTCCTGTGGATTTTCATTACTACAGTATCGAGTGTTTTGCTTACGAGGTGTGGCTAGAAAAAAACCGAACTAGTACTGGTGAAACAATAAAACGAATGCAATAAGGCTGAAAGTCGCGTGGCCTGTCACGTGACTCTCGCTCCGCCTACTGCTCGAGTTTCATCTGCCTCCTGCACTCAGTCTGCCCGTGGCGTCTGTTTTAAGTAGTTGACGTTTTGTCTGTGCGTCGGAAAATGTTGAGTGTACAGAAAGAACAGCGTGTTAACATCAAATTTTGTTTCAAACTAGGAAAATCTGCAAGTGAAACGTTTGTAATGTTACAACAAGTGTACGGCGATGATTGTTTATCGCGAACACAAGTGTTTGACTGGTTTAAACGATTTAAAGATGGCCGCGAAGACACCAGTGATGACACTCGCACTGGCAGACCATTGTCAGCAAAAAACTGATGCAAACATTGAAAAAATCGGTAAACTTGTTCGACAAGATCGCCGTTTAACAATCAGAGCAGTGTCTGAGTTAACAGGAGTTGACAAGGAAAGTGTTAGGCAGATTCTTCATGAAAGTTTCAACATGAACAAAGTGTGTTCAAAAATGGTTCCAAAGTGTCTCACAATTGAACAGAAGGAACGCCGAAGAATGATTTGTTCTGACGTCCTGGAAAACATTGAAAGTGATCCCACCTTTTTACAAAATGTTATTACTTGCGATGAATCGCGGTTTTTTACTTACTATCCCGAAACTAAACGCCAATCGATGCATTGGAAAACTCCTGGTTCTCCACGACAAAAAAAGCACGAATGTGAAAATCGAAATTCAAGGCAATGATGATTGTTTTTTTTGACATCAAAGGGATTGTGCACATTGATTGGATACCAGAGGGACAAACAGTGAATCAGCATTACTACATTAGCGTCCTGGCTACCCTACGTGAGCGAGTACGGAGAAAACGGAACGATTTGTGGAGAAAAAAGTCATGGATCCTTCACCAAGACAATGCCACAGCTCACAGTGCGTTGTCAGTGAAGACGTTTTTGGCAAAACACAACATTCCCATCTTAGATCATCCACCCTACTCACCTGATTTGGCCCCCTGTGACTTTTTTCTTTTCCCTAAAGTCAAGTCAGCTTTGAAAGGAACCAGATTTGAGACTGTTGAAGCAGTAAAAGAAAAAGCGACGGAAGTAATGTATGGACTTACCGAAAATGATCTGCAGCATTGCTATGAACAGTGGAAAATTCGTATGGCGCGGTATAGAGACCGAGGAGGAGAGTACATCGAAGGAGATAACATGAAATTGTAAATAATTGTAAATAAATGTGTTTTCCAGCATCAGTCCGGTTTTTTTCTAGCCACACCTCGTATTGTACAAAGTGTGTTTCTCCGACAGATCGGATTGGGAAGTATTCCCCTATACTCGGCGAATAGAGCGATGAGGTCTTTACTAAATTGTTTCCAGGACGCATAGTAGCTCGCCTATATTTTGTACGGACCATAAGGTGAATGACTGTGGGTAATATGGCACACACTACGGAGTGGCAGGTGTGAAACTGGTGTGTGTAGGTTTACTGAACGCCTAGGACTGTTATCAATGGCATTCAGTACGTTTTCTTGCGGCCGTACTGTCCTCGGCTTTCCCGATGGCTTCTAGTACGAAACACACAAAATACACCATCGATTTGTGTGCCGTTCTGATGTCACCACTTCTGATATACAGTTCACCCGCGTCCGGCCATCCTGATTAAGGTTTTCTCTGATTCCCCTAATAAATCGTTTTAGGCAAACGCAAGGACGGTTCCTTTGACAGAGCACGTTCCTCATCCTTCCCTCATCCGATGGCACCGATGACCTCGCTGCTTGGTCGCCTCCCCGCACTCAGCCAACCAACCAGGTATGCTTCAATCAGAAAAGCGCGATGAGTTGCGGTCCAACGGTCCATTGTAACTAACAAGGGCATTCTTCGTGCGTAGCTCTACCCCACTCGGTTTTAGCCTCACTGCTGGGCCACACGAGCTACCAATCGTAGAAAGTGCCTGGTTGTTTCTGCCCGACCCTGTACATTGTTTGTGAGCTGTAGCCTCAATACAATTGAATTAAATTGCCAACTACACTCAATGAGGACGTGGAAGCATCGTGGACACAAAGCCAGAGGATACACAAATAGCCGGCCGAAGTGGTCTAGCGGTTCTAGGCGCGCAGTCCGGAACCGCGCGACCGCTACGGTCGCAGGTTCGAATCCTGCCTCGGGCATGGATGTGTGTGACGCCCTTAAGTTAGTTAGGTTTAAGTAGTTCTAGGGGACTGATGGCCTCAGAAGTTAAGTCCCATAGCGCTCAGAGCCATTTGAACCATTTGATACACGAATTAATTGCACACATTTGTTTAGCAATAAATTGCAAATAAATATGAAGTTTCCGTAAACATATCTACCATCAAACGGCGCCTAAGGCCTTCCTGACAGATGCCTTCACATACACACTGACAAATACAGTACTCGGGAGATATCTGAAACACACATACAAAATCATTATAGAACATTGCACTAACAGATAAAGCGGTCAATAACGCCGCAATTCAAAAACCAGAAAACTGCCTAAAAAAGATCAAAATTTATTCTGCAAATCTTGCCGTAACAAGAAAAACTAGTATTAATAAAAGTTAACAATCATGAAATAAATGCCGCGTGGGGTAGCCGCGCGGTTTGAGCCGGCTTTCCTCGGCTTGCGTGGCTTCCCTCCGTCGGAGGTTGGAGTCCTCCCTCAGGCACGGGTGTGTTCGTTGGCTTCGGCGTAAGTTAGTTCAAGTTAGATTAAGTAGTGTGTAAGCCTAAGCACAGATCACTTCAGCAGTTTGCTCCTATAGGAACTTACCATGAATTTACAATTTCCGTGAAATGAACAATCTTTTTGTTAAAAGAACTGCGGGAAAAAGAAAGTTAGAATTCTTTAAACAGGAAGATCCTAAGAAAGCTTTATTTAAAACACATCTTAAAATACTAAGGTTAAACAAATTAAAAACCTAGTACCTGTTATTGTCGGCTCACAATAATCAGCTGACGCAAACTAATCAAGAGTTTAGAGCCTAGCCAACGCTTTGGGTAAGGCTTACTTCAAAACACAATCATGAAGAAACAAATTTTTCGATGGTGTTGAACCACAGTCCCTTAATACTTTTTAAAAGAGTAAACCGCCTTTTGACTGTACTTGTCTTCTGTGCTAGGAAGATAACTTTTAAGGCAGCCAGAGTAGTTTAAACTGTGGACAGTTATATCTTAAAGACATGTGTTAGTCTTGTTTACCTGCTTTGGCTGCCTTAACAGATATGACATAATAATGGCCTAACAACTTTTGTGGCACAACTTGACAAGAAGAAGGGACCGTTTGGTAGGACATGTTCTGAGGCATCAAGGGATCACAAATTTAGCATTGGAGGGCAGCGTGGAGGGTAAAAATTGTACAGGGAGACCAAGAGATGAATACACTAAGCAGATTCAGAAGGATGTAGGTTGCAGTACATACTGGGAGATGAAGAAGCTTGTACAAGATAGAGTACCATGGAGAGCTGCATCAAACCAGTCTCAGGACTGAAGACAACAACAACAACAACAACAACTACAACTTTTAGCATTGTGCTTGATATGGCATAAAAGCCGAAAAGTAGACAGTACACAAGATAAATACTGTACAGTAATACACAGTCAAATGGCGCTTTACTCTTTTAAAAACACGGAGAAACAATTACAGTCTCGTCGTCCTGAGTGGCGGTTACGGGAAACGTAACGGTGCTAGAATAAGTCAGCTAACAATCGAACAGTCTGAAACGTTACACTAAACAAACCACTTAATGAGAAACGAAGCGGCTTTCCCGGAAATCTTAAAAGACAGACAAAATTCGTAAGCTTGCAGGCGTCTCGTGCCTACTGAATACAAAAGAAGTTCAAAGCGGAGTCACGCACAACAATCAAGGAAATAAGTGAGCCACTTGTCCCAATGCGAGCCAAAACTGTTTACATGCAAACATAACGGTCACCACACTGTCCAGTGTCTACGACTCGATTGCAGAATTCCGGAATGGTCGCACAAGGGTGATGCTCGACGAAGGACCCGGACAACCGTTTACCGCCACGAATGAAGAAACCATTGAGCGTTCACGTCAAAAGATTCTCTTAGACAGACAATTAACTATTAACGAAGTGGCACATCGTCTGCAAATTAGCCACGGTTCTGCCTACGAAATCATCCACAACACACTTGGGTTTCATAAAGTTTGTGCAAGATGAGTCCCAAAACAACTCACACAGTTGCATAAACAAACGCGCTTGGACATTTGCAAAAAAACATTTGGATCGCTATGGTAACGAAGGGGACAACATCTTAGACAGAATCATCCCTAGTGACGAAACATAGATCCATCATTACGAGCCGGAGAGTAAACGGCAGAGTATGGAATGGAAACATCCAAATTCGCCGTGCAAGAAAAAGTTCAAGACTCAACCGTACACAGGAAAACTGATGATTACGGTTTTTTGGGACGCACAATGTCCAGTACTGGAACATTATGGGGAAAGGGGCACAACAATAAACAGTGTACGTTACAGTGAGATGCTTACTGCCAGGCTAAAGCCTGCAATTCGAAGCAAACGCCGAGGACTGCTGTCAAATGGTGTTGTGTTGTCGCACGACAATGCCCGTCCGCATACTGCTGCCCACACTGCTGAAACGCTCCAGAAACTCAAATTTGAAGTCCTGGATCATCCTCCATGTAGTACCGATCTTTCCCCTTCTGATTACCACTTGTTTGTTCCGCTCGAACAGGCATGAAGGGGCCGTCCATATGCCTCGGACGAAGCAGTGAAAGCATTCCTGGCTCACAGCTCAACCGATAACCTTTTACGAGGACATCAGGAAGCTTGTACAACGATGGACCAAGTGCGCTGAAACGCAAGGGACACTATGTCGAAAAATGATGTTCTTGTTGGTTTCCGATTTTTTATAACTGTTGTTGGTGTGGTCTTCAGTCCTGAGACTGGTATGATGCAGCTCTTTATGCTACTCTATCCTGTGCAAGCTTCTTCATCTCCCAGTACCTAGTGCAACCTACATTCTTCAGAATCTGCTTAGTGTATTCATCTCTTGGTCTCCCTCTACCATTTTTATCCTCCACTACTAAAATGATGATCCCTTGATGCCTCGGAACATGTCCTACCAACCGGTCCCTTCTTCTTGTCAAGTTGTGCCACAAACTCCTCTTCTCCCCAATTCTATTCAATACCTCCTCATTTGTTATGTTTAGAGGGTACAGTACCGCCCGACATTGAAAATAGGTACAACATACTTCATTATTTTTGTCAGAACAACACATTTTTTTGTAAAATAACTCAATTTCAATTAATACAGCGAAGCCGGATACCAGTGTGGGAAAGAATGACAATTTATTTATTTAATTGATCACATGTTCACTCCCACAAAATAAATCCCTACATCCAGTTTGGTGAGATCTGTGAAATGAATGAATGTATGGTCGTCTGCTAACCGCAGATAGTGAATGTGAATATACAATCATCTTTGAGATGATCCTTTGGCCACCTTTGGTGGGACCAAAGAGATGAAATTTACCTGAGCTTTGAGTGCCTGAAATGTGGCTGACCAATACGGTAGCAAGGTGCTCCCCCACTTCAGCAGAGGTGCGAGATGACCTGAAGAACGGCCATGTTTCGGCACTCTGCCGCTGGATCTTGTGTTGTTAAGACCTGTCTTAGGTGTGCTCCGTAAAGACAAAAGAGTGGAGACATGGTATGCATGTGGAATATTTAAGAGTAGTTTGAAATAATAATTTCTCTATTTCAGGAACTTTTGTGGGGAGAATTAAATGTCAGGCAGGTAATATTAATGGGATCGTAGTAATCTTTGGAAGTGACCAACGGTCACAATGAAACCACGTGTAGCAATAAGTTGAAATACTTCCATGTGCTTTAGTTAAGTTGAATTACTAGCATGTGTACAATAAGTTGAAATATTTAAGAAATAGTGTGTGTACCATTAGTTGAAATATTTAAGAAATGGCGTGTGCAGGACTTGAAATTAGAGACGAGTACTTCCACGTGGTGAGTACTGTGTGAGTCTCAATCTGTGTATGAGACAAAGGATAAAGAGAAGTACTCGTCCATGGTATCAGTTGAGGACTCGTGTGTGTAATGAATATGTTCTTAATATTACTTTGCGTGATATGATTCTGTGTGACGCTAGATTCAAACTCTGAGAGAGAAGCAAGGTGAGTCGGCCGTCTATCCAGCAACGCCACTTGGCTTGCATTGCACAGGAAGACGTGCATATATCTCCAGAGTTCATAGTAGGAAAGTTGAATTACAAAGTGGGGCAGTGTCGTGTGAAACAGGGGTAAATACTAATTTAAGTGGGAAAGCTGAAAGTGATAGTGTTGTGACTATTTATTGTATTGTATTCCATGTTGTAGTGTGGTGTATGTCATGTAATTTGGGTATGTGTGGTTTGCATGGGAGAGTAGCAAGTTAGTTTCAAAAGATTAGAGGGTTATGCTTGTTTTGTACTGCTCGGTCTGGAGGAAAGTTTCGTGATGATGATTGTGAGAGTCGAAGTGTGGGAAATAATGAAAGATCCACCATCCTATCCAGAAAGTGCACTATAGCGTTAAATAATTAGGAGACCATAATATAGAGATTCACCAATGTAAAGCCATGCCCACTGGGCGGAATTTCTCATGTGTTATTGTTGTAGGTTATAGAATTTGTGTGTTTAGGTTATAGAATTTATTGGAATAAATAAGATAGTGAAAAGAAAAAGATTGGTTGCCTTTTCCTTCGAATTGTATGTTGTCAAGATATCCAGAAATTATAATGTGTGCGCCAGTCATATTCAGTGCGATGGCCACGTGTTGATAAAGCCATTAAATAAAAAAAAGACAAAAAGAAAATGTGGTATTGCCAGTGCATAGTGAACAGTCAGAGACCTGTAAATTACTGATAGTCAGATGCGTGTTTCCGTTGTGTATTATTCATGCAGGAGGATAATTTGTAACTTAATTGTGAGTACGAGAGTTCATGTTACTCGATAAATAAGAACGAATCCACTCGCTTGGCAGACCACTCATCTTGCAGCCTGACTGCTTGATGCCACAGTATGAGCAAGGCATGTGGGTGCCTCTCATAATTTCGACCCTGCCAGGATTCTGCTGTTAGGGTTTGCTGTTAAGATTTTTTTTATGGAATGTATTGTGATAGCGCTAAGAAGTAAATTTTTTTTGTTTGCAATTTCTTGCTGGATTGGTGAGGATCTTTTATTTTTTTTATGTAATCGCTTGCTACGTCATCTAAGGTTGGAAGATCGTTGTATAATTTTTTTTGCGTAATGTCCGTAGTAACTAGGTCGCAGTCGAGAAGTGTAGTCACCATGGAGAATAGTGATTCTGGCGTGAACGTAGCAGTGCAGCAGGAAGTAGCTGTCGACCGTGGGTTAATGAGCGAGAACGGCAAACACTCGGAAGGGGCTGAATTGTTCAGCGGACCGTGGCTAGGTGATCCTTTATGCGGTGGGCTTTGTCCACAAACGGGGGCTTTTCCCGACGATGCGGGCGAGCCGGGACTAGGTCAGGTATGCAGTGAAAGTGAAGCTACCCTTGGCAAAGCTACAGTTTCTCAGGCGAATGAGGAGAGTGCACCGAAAGTAGCAAATGACGATGTGCTACTGCAGTTTTTACAGAGGATGGATAGAGATAATAAGGAGAGAGATAGGGAGAATAAGGAAAGATTTGAAGCGATGGATAGGGAGACTAAGGAAAGATGGAAGTAAATAAGGAGAGATTGGAAGCGATGGATAGGGAAACTAAGGAAAGATTGGAGGCAAATAAGGAAAGATTGGAAGCGATGGATAGAGATAATAAGGAGAGAGATAGGGAGACTAAGGAAAGATTGGAAGCAAATAAGGAAAGATTCGAGGCAATGGATAAGGGAAATAAAGAGGCAATGAGGAAGCTACACACAGTTATCAATGAGCGTCTATCCGCAGTTAATAATTGGTTAGATGAGGGGGAGAAGAATCTTGACGCATTGAAACAAGTATGTGATGCCGTGAAAGAAAAAGCCAATAATTTGGAGGTACAAATAAGTGCAATAGAGAGCGATATTACAGAACGTAGGGACGTGTTGCCAGATGAGCGAATCAAAGAGATAGTGGAGGACTTACTTGGAGATAAACAAGGGGCATTAGACAGCATGGAAGCTCAAGTCACCCGGCAGGAAGTGGCGCTAAATAAACACAGGGATGAAGTTGCGGAGGTAGTGGTCAGAATGAATACGATTAGCGCAGATGTAGAAAAGATCAGTATAAGAGGCGAAACAGGCTCTGACAGTACGCAGCGAGAGGTTTATGCCGACCAGGAGGAGATACAATCACTATTACAGTTTAAAGAGGCACAATTAGAAATAAATAGGAAACATAGGGAAGAGCTAGCACAGTTGCAATTAGCGTGCAGAAGCGAAGGTGAAAGACCACCAGGTAGATTGCAGAGAGAGAGTGAGATAAATTCAAAAAAAGAAAATAGGCAGAAAGAGGAAGACGAACTCAGAGAGTTAGAAGAACGGTTGTGTCGGATAAAACAGGTGGCAAATCCAACTGGGTATAGTCCAAGGTCGGAAAACATAAATGCGGAAGAAGAATGTAAGAGGCACTTCGTGTCGGTACAAACGTACACTTGTTTTCCGGATCCTGATAATTACCAACATCCATGCCTGTGGC